>NC_056751.1:682282577-682392577 GCF_019279795.1 Protopterus annectens | reverse complement strand
AAACTAATAGGGTACCAGAAACTGGAGCAGCATGCAACATCAGGTAGAATAGGACCAAGAACACTGACATCTACCCCAGTCTGTACACAAGCCAAATAACATATTCACAGTACACTGCTACACAATACTGGCACTCTGTCAACAATCACCATTAGTACACAGACCTCACTACTATACAGACTACAACAGAATGCTCAGGTTCTTTCCTCAAATATAAGGCTTCCTATACATAACATGTCTGGCAGTCTGATATATCACTGGCTTGATATCAATGTCTGTAAATAATGATATACTGTACATATTCACCTCTTACTGCATGACATATGGACAAAGGGAGACAGACTTGGATGACAGAGGAACCTACACAGGGACACTGTTGACATATTGCTGTTATAAACTGAAAAAAACTGCTGGTATACAGGGTTTGTTATAACATGTCTCTTCTGAGGGATATGAAGTCATTAACACACATGGATGTTACCATTTACTGACTGCAATCATCAGAGTATGCTACTGCATTTATAAAGACAGACAATGTGTGAGTAACACACCAAATCTAAGACTCCAAACTTTAGCCAGTCTGCAGATAGCCTTACAGTTGAGAGTTTTCTCAACCACATAACACTGTCATGACTTTACATCATTCAGGACAGCCATATTCACACAAACCCTGTTAAACCAACATTACTTCATATGTAGAACAGTAATATTTGCATTCTGTCCCCATGTATGGAACATCCCCCTCCAGTTTGTTGGCTTGTCTCCACAGTGTTTGTTGTAAGAGGTATTTCCAACTACCCTCTGTGATGCTGTTTGTCAGACACACACATGAAGTCCTGATCACAGTGAAGGAAAAGAACCAACACCCACATGAAGTGCTTAGTTATAGGAGTGTGGTGCCATGGAATTGGCTGTAAGAATGATACCACAGCTGTTCCACATGCAATTAGCAAGTGTGGGACTCCAATTCGTGCACAGGCCATCAGCTGATCATTAGCATTACCTAAAAAAGTCAAGCTGCTGCCTATGCAGAACAGATGTATTTTTCCACATCTACCAGAGAGGGAGGGAGAGAGAGAGAGACAGAGACAGAGACAGAGACAGAGAATGACAGAAAGGGAGAAAGACAGAAAGAGAGAAAGAGCCAAGCGTGTTTGTGTATGATCTGTGGGTGGAGAGTGGTCTCTGAGCATTATAAGGGTTGCCTATGTTGTTCACTAATCCATACTGTCACATAGTCATTGCACATGGCAGTAGACATTTATGGCTGTGGATTGTCTACACCAGCCTCTACAGTGTTTGCAACTGTTGGCCTTGTAATGTGGACATTGGGACATATAAATCCTCAATATAATAATGTAGCAAAATCTGCACCACAATGGATCCTCTATACAATCACACCAACACCCACACAGGATACTGATGACAGACACACACATAAACTTGTCAGTGCTGAATTTCAAACCCCTATCTAGCTATGTTTTGCTTTTATAGTGTTACGTATTTATCACAAGTGCCATATAGCTTATATGTTGGAGAGCTGACCAATCTTTGAATGTGAGTGACATCAGCAGCAGTGTTAAAGGAGGGTTAAGGGAAAAGTAGTAAGTATGAATGTCCACAAAATCAGGTTTCAACAAAGGCACACAAATCTCTCACACAAACACACAGAGTTTCACAGGTGTTATATTTGGGATTAGAACTCCTACCTAAACAGTATGCTACACTATGGTATTATGCAGTTATCACAAGTGCCACTGAGCTTATATGCTGGAGAGCTGTCCAAATGTATCTTTAAAGGTGAGTGGCATTAGCAGCAGTGCTAAAGAAGTGGTAAGGGAAGAGTAGTAAGTATGAATGTCCACAAAAACAGGTGTTAACAAAGACACACACACACACACACACACACACACACACACACACACACACACACACACACACACACACACACACACACACACACACACACACACACACACACACACACACACACACACACACACACACACTCACACACTCACACACTCGCTCACACAAACACATACAGTTTCACAGTTGCCATGTCTGGTATTAAAACTCCTACCTAACTAGTATGCTACACTATGGCATTAAGCAGTTATCACAAGTGCCACTGAGCTTATATGTTGTAAAGCTGTCCAAAGGTATCTTTGAATGTGAGTG
The DNA here is from genome assembly GCF_019279795.1 of Protopterus annectens. Taxonomy (NCBI): domain Eukaryota; kingdom Metazoa; phylum Chordata; order Ceratodontiformes; family Protopteridae; genus Protopterus; species Protopterus annectens. The sequence continues at coordinate 682,390,396 of NC_056751.1, read as the reverse complement.
ACATCAGCAGCAGTGCTAAAGGAGGAGTGAGGTAAGAGTAGTAAGTGGGAATGTCTACAAAATCAGGTGTCAACAAAGATACACAGAGACTCTCACACAAATACATACAGTTTCACTGTTGCCATGTCTGGGATTAAAACTCCTACCTAACTTGCATGCTACACTATGATGTTATGAAGTTATCACAAGTACCACTGCGCTTATACGTTGAAGACCTCTCCAAAGGTATCCTTGATGGTGAGTGACATCAGCAGCAGTGCTAAATGAGGGGTAAGGCAAGAGTATTAAGTGTGAATGTCCACAAAATCAGGTGTCAACAAAGACACACACAGACATACACACACTCTCTCTCTCATACAAGCACACACAGTTTCACAGTTGCCATGTCTTGGATTAGAACTCCTACCTAACTAGTATGCTATCCTATAGTATTACAAGTTATTGCAAGTGCCACTGAGCTTATATGTTGGAGAGCTCTCAAAAAGTATCTTTGAAGGTGAGTGACATCAGCAGCAGTGCTAAAGGAGGGGGAAGGGAAGAGTAGTAAGCGTGAATGTCCACAAAATCAGGTGTCAACAAAGATACACACTCTCGCACACAAACACGCACAGTTTCACAGTTGCCATGCCCGGGATTGGAACTTCTACCTAACTAGTATGCTACACTACAGTGTTACTCAGTTATTGAGAGCACCATGGAGGTTAAAGGGCTGAGACTTCCCAAAGGGTTATTTCAAGGTGACTGACATCAGCAGGAGTGATAACATGGGCAATGGGAAGTGCAATGTTTGTGAATGCGCCATAAATCATTCCTCTGGAAACACACACATACACACTCAGTCACACACAACTTTATATTTGACAGGACTGAGTTTACAAATGCTACATGAGTACTTATTTGTACTACCATGTTACACAGTTATCACAAGTACCACAGGCACTATAGGGCTGAGAGCTACCAAAAGGAATGTCTACAGTGATTGACATAAGCACATCATGTGATATAGGCCAATTGGATGTGTAGTGGGTGGGACAGGCCTCATAATGGAATTTTCTCTGTCATTGTCTGTCTCTCTCTCTTCCCCACATCTCTGTGTGTGTATGTTTGACATATTATAGTTTGTTGGCCTTCGATATGTGTGAGTATTCCTATCCAATGTGTGTGTGAGGCATAAATGGTGTACAATTTGGAGTGTGTGCAGTCATCTGCAAATGACAGATATGTATAGTCCACTGTGTTGTCAAACATGGCCTTCATTTCCTCTAAGTGTATGAGCATGACTAGTATGACATTCTGTATTGAGTGTGTGAATCCATTCCAGGTAGGGTTGTACTCCAGTCCAGGGTTTGGTGTTCTCAACCTATAGATAGCAACCTGTTTCTGCAGGATATCTGTAGATAGATTGACAATATGGAGTCACAATGGGTGACGGGGAATACTAAAAACTATTGCTGTCTGTGCTGCTTGTGTTACATGGTTGGTGTTAGCAGAGATATTCAGACATATGTACTGTTTTACACTGTGATGTATTATGTCATCAACTACTGACAGATATAATTATTTGCTCACCGTTATTTACCGGTAAATACAAGATGAATGAAGATGAGTCCAGTATTGTTGGCCGCAGCCTACACATTCTTGCACACTCATGGAGGGATAGCTACAGACACTTGCTGATGTGTCTGTGTAAATGGTCCAGCACCTTGGTAGTATGGTGGCTAAGGATCCCCTTCTTGAACATATGTCGACTTAACAGAATGGCCATATCTTGCTGTGTCCATACTTCTCAGCTGTACAGATTCACCCAGGTTACCCTGAGGCAGGGCTCATATATCTGGTCAGTTCCCCTGCACATTGTGGTTTATGAGCATGTTTGTAGCCACCCCATTAATGGGTTTGCAGGAAGGGCTGGTATGGGCACATATCAGAGTTTCAGACTTCACACACTCCATGACATCCATGCTTCTACACCCCCCTGTTATTCTAGCCTCTTCCTAACATTATGCGAGTGATATCTGAGAAGTATCCCTATAGTTGACCCTTCATCCCAGCAGTATTTATGGATTGGTCCAGAGTTCTTGCAGTAGGACATGGGGGGCATGCTACTGGGATTTGTCAAGATGGCCTTGCATTTGTGTTCTGTTGACTGTGTTAGGTTGTTAGGACCCCATAATATGCCATACATTGGCACTATGTGTGAGGCACAGACTATTGACAGAGGACTGTAGGCGATTTGGTAGTGATGCAGGTCATCTGTAGCAGGCTAGTGCATTCTGTCACTCCTACATTCCCAGGCTGCAAGCCAGTGGATTGCCCTGGGTTGACAGGGTAAGTGTGGAGGTGTTAATGGCAATACCTCCTGTCCATATTGATCCATTGGTCTGGATGAAGGCAGAGTGCTGCTTACAGCTCGGGACACACCTGCATAGGACACCTCTTCAACATACTGCATTCTGTGGGTATTCCCATACAGAAGTGGGGTCATACTGTACTCATTCCCAACAGTGAGGATATGAACTGTGATAAACTGTGGCTGATGGTGGGTGAGCTGAGTGCATGTGTGGTATAGCAGCTACTTGCAGCTGACTCGCAGATATACCTGAAACAGTCCCTTTATGCTGATTTGTGCGGGGACATAGGCAGTCTCTCATTACTTCATAACTGTGCCTTTTGTGGTCCGCTAATGATTGGCCAGACTACACCAGTATTCCATACTACACAGACATCTAATGTGCTGCTAACCTGTATGTACAATTCCAAAGATGTGTGCAATTGACAGTCACATTTTATTCACTCTGTCTAGAGTACTTCCACCTGTGTACCATGTGTATGTATGGGCCCACATTCATGGCACATCCATATTTCAGACAGTGACAGATAGTGACATCTGGACAGTGAGTATGGACGACTGCTGACATGGGTATTGCTGAGAAGCATTGTGGTTGGCACTGCAGTTGTCAGAACATAGCCTTTTCAACCACAGTACTGCCCATAGGCCACGAGTCACAACCCTCCATGCCTACATGCTGACCACTTCCAGACAATATTGAACACACAACAACCTAACGCACAGACCCCTGCATATTTCACACATGCAACAATCTATCCTGTAGATTGGGCCAGCTTGGATAACCTGCGCTCCACTGATATTACTCCTCACACTTATATGTTACTGCATTTCTACATGGGATTGTGGTGGGGGCACACCTGATGACTTTAAACATTTGCTATGACTGTACTGGTATTTCAGCTACTCTGCTGGCTTCCATTTCATATTGTATTCTGACCTATCATGCAGATTGGAGGCATATCACTAGAGTACAGATCTTAGGTTTTATTGACCTACATTTCAGTTTCAGACTTCTAACCCTTCAGAACTTATACAACTGCCAGACCTGTTTTAGTCTGTCTGTGTAGATGTGGAAGAGGGCTGTTCACCATTGCCATCAATTGGAGGCCTTAGTTCAGCCTTTCTTTATGGTCATCTACACCTGTCCTGCTGGCTGAGGCTGATGGTGGGTATGTGAGACTCACTGACATGCTTGTGTGTGTCCTATGGACACACACAGTTATTTGGGACACCAATGTACTGCAATGGGATTTGTCACCTTGTCTAGTACTGCCTAGTATGTTGACACCAGTATTTGTTATGGAATTCATGCTGCCCATATAAGTGCCCACTATCTGCTGCCATCCTATTCAGCCACCCAATTCTCTTGCTTGCTCATGTACATACCATAAATACAACTATCAAAACATACTACTCCATTCAGTAATTGATAGGAAGGGTGATTTACCTTGTTGCTGGGCCAGTAATGGGGACGGTGCTGGAGGGCTGACTATGTCAGATGCACATAGTACACTCCCTATACATGGTAAAGCACAGGTAGTGTCATGTTTGGCATCCCTTTTACTGTATGTGCGAGTCAGAGAGAGGTGTCATTCCCTGGGTCCTTACCGTGTCAGTTATGTGCTATGCGTTGCCTCCTTGCCAAGGCCTGGGCATACTGGGCATGCATCCTTCTGCCTACATGGGCAGGCTCAGGTAGTTCTTCCTCTGAATCACTCTGTGCCTGTGCTGGCCTTGACAATGGTGGGGGACTGTGTGGCCTTGCCCCGTGCTGTTCCTGCTGCAGCTGTTTCTGCAGGATCATATTTTGTAGCATGGCACATACTAAGTACCATTGTGTACATGTAGCATGAGAGTACTGCAAGGCTCCACCGGATATGTCCAGGCAGCAGAACCTTGACTTGAGCATCCCAAATACATGCTCTATTATGATTCTAGTTTGTGTGTGTGCCTCATTATGGAGTTCTTGTTCAGGTGTGTGTGCATTTCTGAGGGGTATCATCAACCATGGCTCCAGTGCGTACCCAGCATTCCCCACTAAGTGGCAATATGGGATGTCCCCACTGGCAAATGACTGGTACAGCTGTGTCATATGCCACATGTGGGAATCGTGATAGCTTCCAGGGCTGCCAGCACACACATTCAAGATAATGCCCTTGACATCGCACACGACCTGGAAGTTAATGGAGGGGAAGCCCTTGCAGTTTATGTAGACCCTACTCCGCTCACCGGGTGGTGCTTTGATGTGTATGTGCATCCATTCTATAGCACTATCTCAGGTATTCTGCTATTTGGTGGAAGAGACACATATTGTTGGTCAACGCCCCATGGGTGCTGCGGAAATATATGTGCTCACCGGCATGTGCTGACATAGCATCCAGGAACTGGTGGAGTACCCTAGATGCTGATGCTTGTGAGATCCCCATGATATCCCCAGTTGGCCTTTGGAAGGTACCTGTGGCTAGTATTCTTAAGCCTACACATACCTTGGTATCCACTGGAATGGCTTCCCCTCTGTTGGTTCTGTGTGTGAGGCCGGGCCAGCACAAACTCAACAATTTGCTGTTGTATGTCTCTGTCCACCCTATGGAGCTCCACTATCTCCAGCTCATGTAGCCTGGTAGGTTACCCTGGGTCTGTACACTCTTCTCCTCCTCCTCCCCACTGTGGAATGGTCATCAGCATTCACATCCTCACCACCCTCAGTCTCTTGCACATATTGATGTATGAGAGCAACAGCAGCCCCTATCATTTTGTTAGGTTTGTCAGGTAAAATTTTCCCATCTGTGTACACCGGTGGTGTAGAGTTTGTGGGAAAGACCAGACTGAAAGGTGTTTGAATAGTTTATAGTAGTGGGCTGGGCTGTTGCCTGTGTAATTGGCTGATTCTGAATTATTTCACTTGCCAGCTGTGCTAGTTCTCCTTAATTGCCTTCCTACTGCTGTTTTCCTTTCCCATTGCCTTCCTGTTTAAGCCCCGAGGCACGCCGCCCATACCCAGTGCTCAGATGTGAACAATGCTGCTATTTCCTGTTTTTTTTTTTTGCTTGTTTAAAACTTGGTGTGCGGTGCGCATGCCCGTTTAGGCAATGTAAACACCGCTAGGCAGCCTCAGACACACCCCATTCCTTAGCTTTGCTTAGCTAAGGGCAAACACAGACCACAGAGCTCCAATAAGCTTACAGCATGCATGACACACCCCCTTATGAGGTCATCCTCCTCTTCTACTTATACAATGGTGTTGCTGCACCTACACGGTTGGGTACAAGCTAACACTGAGAGGTAATGTGTGATTCAATATCAATACCCTCATTTACATAAACCATAATGCTGGTTACCACACTCACACTGAGCCTTCCCTCTTATCAACCGATATTCCCTGATATTGTTGTCTTATGCATGCCATTGACTATTATTTCAAAATGCTGATTTGGGTATAAAAGCTTATTTTCCCCTATTTTTCTTATTTTCATGGCGATCCCATTTGCGCACTGCTGCCCTACGCTTAAATGGTCGAGATCGGCCAAAAAAAAAAACTTGTTTTTTATAAAATTGCAACTATTGTTCATGCCAATGGCCATATATTTGGCCATTGGCATGCCTACTACATTAAATACATGCTTTCTTTTGAGCTGTCATGCCCCCGTTTTGTAATTTGCAAAAATGTATTCAGTTACTAACAGAATACATTTCTGCAGGTTACACTATTCCTGCACAGATGCCTGCCTGCTTCCTGGATCGCTAATTCACCTCATTTGTATGGTTTTCACCAACTAATGAGGTAATTAGCATGTGGCAGAGGTGTCTGTGTGGGAATAGTGTAGGCACACTTGTTCACATCTCGGGGGCTCGTTCCTGGATTGTTCGTCGGCCATATTGCGTGCTGCAGCTCTGACATTATTCAGGCACTGCGTGCAGAGCTTGATGAATCCTGGGGATTATTACAACAACCTATGGGCTTGGGTTGGGCAGTGGTATGTTTGTACACAGTGTATAATTACAGCCTTCTTATAGCTACTTTATACCTTCTCTTACCTGGAAGACCTGTGGAGGGAATTTCTGTTAACATTACATGACTGTTTCTACCCATAGTCACATAGTCAGGGTTACATATGTACACTCATACTGTGGGTGTGTGTGTGTGCTACTGATGTACTCTGCCTTGATTTTTATTGGTCACCCTGGTGGTTGGCAGCTGGGATCAGTAGCTGTGACAGCATGACACTTTTGAACATTTCTTGGGGAGACCACTTGGTGTATGTACTTATCTTGCTGTTATTTGCAGCCTTTGGGTTTGACCATGGGTATTAAACACAGTTTAACTACAGCCTTCTTCTAGCTACTTTATACCTTCTGTTACCTGGAAGACCTGTGGAGAAAATTTATGTTAACACTACCTGACTGTTTCTACACATATTCTCAAAATCCTAGTTGAAATTATGCATACATCTTACTACCACTCCCGGGATTCGAACTGTGGCTGTTCCTGCTAAAAATACAACAAGTGTATGTTTCATCAGAATAAGTTATTGAGAGACTGCTGTATTTTCCTTGAATGTTTTCTGTCTAATTCTCTCTTGGTTGTACAATCTGATCTTGTAATTACAACATTCTTATACATACATACATGTCTTTTTGACATAGCACAGTGTGGAAAACAGAGGTTAACACAACATTACTATTCAGATATCAGATCTTGGCGCATGAAACATTTCATATCAGTTAATCTTCTGTCTTACAGAGGGACTAACCTTGTCAGATGAGACTTGATTGTTTAATGCTTTCAGAGCTAAAGTTGCTGTGCATAACCTGTACACATTTCAATTCATATAATACCAGAGTAAATATAACCAGTCCAGGGTTATGAATTTTATTGACAGGCAGTTACAGTTTTATTTATATATAACCTGTATCAGACTATTACTGTAATATTGTCTGGTTTATTCATTACAAACTATACCCATTTTTAATACTGCCAGGTTACATTCTACTCCTTTATATTTATTTGGTATGACTACTACAAGCAGGATTGTTACTCACCAGCCTCGCGACACAGCATTTGCAACCTGCTTGCATGGGATTCCCAGTTTGCAGTCTGCTCAGCTGGAGCTGTAAAGAAGATAGAGAAACATCTATGCATACCTATACATCACATACACATGGCTGGACTTTGGTAAACAGTTATTGATATGAATACGTACATGCCTGGAACATGACCCCTCTGTCATGCTTCTTGGACCCACTGATCCAAGAGCTCCCTCTTCCTCCACTTCAAGTCAGCATAGTGGTGCTGGAACTGCTCACCAGTCCAAGAGATGCCAGTGGGACTGGTGAGATCATGTGAGAGATGTTCCCAGGCCTCTGCTTTGTATTGGAAGCCCTGGTACTGGTCCTGCAGCAGTCTCACATCATGGTTTTAATAAGGAGTCCTACCATGACCTTGGACTCCTGTATGCCCCAGTTCTGCGCCCGAAAGTGCATACTCTCTCCAACACCAGCCATACTGCCTACATTGGGGAGCTACAACCAGTTATGAGCTATATTCCCACCTGTGAGGTTTAAATATGGATGATTTCCCACACTTTGCCATGATTGGGTGGTTTTGAATATGCTGAGATAAGCTAAGCTAAAAGCAAACCTGCTTAGAAAAGGTTGGTAGCATTTAAAAGGGCAGGTTCAGCACTGCTTACCAATGGACAAATCCACTTAGATGGGCTACGTATTGCTTAGCATTCATATTTAAGCAATGTTTACACCCAGTAAGCATAGCTGTGCAATGCTTAGCATTGCTTACGTTTTATTTTACAGACTATCAGCTGTATGGGATTGATTCATCATTCCTGACTTATTATAATTTTGTTTACCTTCCCTGACATCTCCCTATGTGCTTTCATTACATTTATTCTTGTGTTACTATACTGTATGGGACACTTGTGTTTATATGAGGGTTTCACATCATTTCTAGACTTGACATCTCATTCTTGGATCTGCTACACTACCCTGGGTGATACATTTTATTTACTACCTCATTTATTACAAAATATGACTTTTATAACTGCTTTCACATATAAAAGTAAAATGACTTCAGTGAGGCTCAAACCATGAATGTCTGCATGCAAAATTACAACTCTAACCATGACACTATTTCAAATTATTCAGTTTGCTGATATTTTCCTGTTTAACTCCTTCAGATATTTAAGCTATGCTAAGCACAGGTGCGCCAAGCACACACCGGTTCACCTATGCTTAAATTTTATTGCAGACTGAAAAAAAATGTAAACAGTCGTGTTTTATTTTTGTAATGTAGGGGTATGCACATTGCTTTCTGCTACATTATCTGTGGGTGGGTTGTGCTTTTCAAATAGTGGTGACATGACAGGCTTTGCATTTGCGAGGTATGCTCCACGGACACTAACAGTGTCCGCCATACCTCTCAACTGTATAGATTTTCACAGAATGTCCAGATTTTTGCCTTATATTTTTGGTCCATTTTTCATACAATTGTGGCTTTCTGGCAGATTAGTGGCAAAGCATTAAAGACTGCAGTTAGGAAATAATGATGGACATTTGAGTTTTACACTTCATACCCTTTGGAAAATTCATGCTAATATGAAGCCTGTATTTCTATCAACTTTATAAGTTTGTGAGAGCAATATTTCACATTTGTCCCTATTTGTCCCTTTTTTATGATTTGTCCAGATTTCTTCTGAGGTTGAGAGGTAATGGTGTCTGCAGACACTCTTTACATTGCTGTATGGCAATTATGGAGTACAGGGGGCATGTGTATTGTGAGAACTCTTCCCTTAGACACACCCCCTGTGCTCATACACAGAACCGTGTCCATATTAGAGCATGGCAGAACTCCTTCATGAATATGCATGGCACAGTGCTGTGCTGAACGGGAACAGTCCCTTCCATGCAAGAATAAGCTATTCTTGCATGGAAGTTTGGTGAATCCTGGGGAATTTCTCCTTCAGATTTATAAACCTAAAAAATCTCTGTGATAGAACCTCTATAGCAGCCTTCCTTCTCTTTCATGGAACAGCCTTCCTATGGCACTCAGAAAGATTACACATTCTCAGGACTTCAAGACAACTCTTAGAAATTACCTAATAATTACCTGGAGATTCCTCTGCAATCATCCCACTTGAAATTTTCCTCTTTACTTATTTGCCCTTCCTCCCCCTCTCCTTCTACCTCTTCCTCTATAACATTATTCTCTATCTATTCTTAATCATTTTCTCAACTTTGCCAACTAACTTCTTTTCTCTTTTCTCCAACTTATTTCACACCAGCATTATATGGACTCTATCTCCTTCCCCTGCTCTACTCCCTTTTCTCTCTTTTTTTCTCCCCATTACTTTAATTTCATCAAACTAACCACAACTACTACCGCTCTAATCCTGCTTTACTGACTCTTCATCATCTCTCATTTTACTTCCTCCTACTTTACTACTAATCATCTCCTACTAAAATTACATCTTCTACTAAATTACCTCTTATTTTGTACAACTTTGCCATCTATTTCTTCTTTTCCTATTATCCTTTTTTATGTACATTAATTCTACTTTCAAACCTTTCTGAGAATTAATTACCTGCTAGCTATTTTCTTTTTACTTGTATAACTTGCAAGTAAATGTAATAGTAATACTAGTTTTACTTATTGTGAAACTTTATTTAATCTGTACTGTGAAATGGCCAATTGTATATTTTCTACTTCAGAGCTTTTCTCCCCGGGCCTCCACTGAAAAAGGGCTCAAGCTCAGTCGGACTATCCCAGTCAACAAATGTCAAATAAATAAATAAATAACTAAATAATATATTTTAACAATGGAAACTGGAATACAAAGGGTTAACCTTAGTCCAGTAAACTTCAGAAAAATATTTGAAATTAAATCACTTTATAGGCTATGCCATAAAGGCTAAGCTATAAAGAGGCTATCTCTCAAGTTTTTAGTGCAACTAGAGACACAACATATGTACTAGGAAACTTTCTGTATTGTCTTTTGAGTGAACTAATTGCTAATATAGAAGCATGAGGAAATGCAATTGTTTTATTACTTCCAGCTTTTCCCAAGATCTGAGTAAAAGCCGTTGTATGAGTAATTTAACAGGCAGATGCTAAATACTGCTAGCTTCAGCAATGGGAGTTTGCATGAGAACTCGAAGTCAGAAGACCAGAAATTATGTCATTCTGCAAGCTATCTCAGCAGTAATATTTTAGATATTATTTTGATAAGTCTCTTAGTGAGACAGAGCATTCTGCATTCTGTCTTATACATGACAACAATAAAAACCTTTCACCACATCTGCCTTGCTCTATGTAAGTTATTAGTGTATAGTAACTCTCTTACATACAGTCATGAATATATCAAAGCTTAGTGTTTTTCTTTATTTGTGTGAGCCTGTACTGCAATGTTATTTTAAATATTTCGTGTGGTTTTGAACTCTGATGTCACTGTGAATATATATATTTAGTATTGTCTTGTTCTTTTATTATTTATTATTAAATATATTTAAACATTTCATTGTGGCTGATCTATGTAGAGATATTTACATTTTGAGAGTACTTGCATATTTATTTGGTAATACTGTGTGGGCCACTCCTAATAGCCTTGGTCTTGGTCAAACTACCATTTGTATTAATATTAATATTAATATCACTCAGTATATTGGGGACCCTTGGAAGAGTCTTAAGGTAGCTGGCAGGAGTGACTGATGGCAGTAAAAACTATCTTATAGTCTGGTACCTTATAGCTAGTAAACCTGTGCCAGCCTTTCCCAGGGGTGTGTGTGTGTGTGTGTGTGTGTGTGTGTGTGTGTGTGTGTGTGTGTGTGTGTGTGTGTGTGTGTGTGTGTGTGTGTGTGTAAATCAAACCTCAAACAGTGTGTGTTTCAGCTGTTTGGGTAGGGACATGAAGCACTATTTGGACAGAGAGGGTGCTGGAGGTTTTGGCTTGGCTACTCCGCTGAGATCTCAACTCTATAGCTGTGCCAGTGGGGAGTCTTATCGGGGATCTCAAGGAAGAGGGAGAAACCAGCCTGGACTGACTGTAGTCTCTCTGTGCTTTTAATGGAAGCTGCACTTGATGTAGAGAGCTGCATCTGGAAATAGTGTGTGTGTACCTGTTATCCTGTCAGTGAATATCCCCCACTGTTGCCAGTGGTGAGGATTGAGGCTCCTTGATTACTGGTTGGCAGTGGTGGGTCATCACACCAAGTACCTCTGTTCCTCTTAAAATATCATTGTTACTCCTGTTTTTCAGTACAGTACTACATAATTGTAACTATTTCACTATAAGGTAGCATATAATATTTATTTTCTTGTGACGTGTTATTGGGATTTTTTTGTTATTACTCCAGTGTTATTCTCAAAGAAGCACTTCTCCAGTAATTCTTTCATTATTTTCAGTCTCTTCCTTGCATTGATAATCTGCTTAAAACTAGTTGACTCTTTCCCTTTACAACCTGTTTTTTGTTATCACCCAATTCAAATTCCACATCTTACCTTCACCACCATTCCTTCACCCCTTTCTTAACTCATATTAATTGGAGGTAATAGTTGGTTCAAAACAGCCTCTCACAAAATTATCTAAACACCAGTGCAATAAAAGTACTCTCATTGAACTCTCTTATTTCCTCACCAAACTGCTATAAGCATGTAATATTCAACTAAATCAAGGCCCAGCACTCACTACACATTTTCAGACTGTAATAAGCCATCAATGTCTCAACAAATAAAATTCCCTTGGTAACACTGCTAACCCTTACAGCAGTGATAAAATATTCCTAAAAAATTGCCTACCTCAACATTAACAGACAGGCAACAGTAGCATTGTCACCTCACAGCAAGAGGTTCTCCGGTTTGATTCTTGGCTGGGGTGCCTTCTGAGTGGAGACTGCATATCCTCCCTGCATTCATGTGGGTTTCCACTGGGTGGTCCGGTTTTCTCCCATGTTACAAAGACATGCGTCTGGAGCATTTCACCCTGGGCCTCTGCTGAAAATTGGCTTTGTTCCAAGTTGGACTTTCCCAGTAAACAAATGTTAAATAAAAAACAGCATCAACAAATGGTCATCCCCTGAAGCCTGGAGCCACACATTTTGAGAATAACAGAAACCTGGCTAAAAGACAAGCATTGTCATTCCCAACATATTAACTCCAGCTATACATTCTACCCAGAAAATAAGCACAATCCCAGTTAAGGTTTTGGGTTTCCAGGACTCACTGGTAGGAATCTATCAGCTACGATCAAAATGGTAAGCCTTGCATCAGATGAAACAAACCAAAAGCATAATTGAATATCAATAAATCTATCTCTTGGTGGTCATACCAACCTATATTTGTGCAGAACTTATATTTCCTCCATCTGCAATAACCATACTGCAACAGCTAATACAGGATGTAATTCTTAATGGGGTACCATGCAACACAATACTAGTAAGTGACTTTAATGTTGCCACTACTCTCAACCACCCACTTAATAAAGGTTTTCAGTTTGTCAGTTTGTGCAATAATGTCATTGTCAACCTTGTCATAACAAACTTAAAAGTAAAATGAAAAGACGTCAATATACTATGTACTATTCTTAGTGATCACTGCCCGGTTCTTTTTCCTTGGTCCTTTAAAGTAAAAAATATACCACCTTGTACTATCTCCTACTGATCATTCTCAGAAACCAAATGGTGACAAAATAATAACCTTTGAATCATTGATTGGTCCACTGTTTAAATTCTGTTTAAATTCTGCACATATCCAAACACAGCCTTTGCCCACTTCTTGGAAACTGAGACAAGTACAAGACTCCAGCTTCCCAATTGTACAAAAGAGGTTAAGGGTCAGAACTGCCCTTGGCTTTCACAGAAACTAAAACAACTACTTAAAATCCTGGGATTCCAACTGTAGTGAATAGAAATAGCAACCATTAAGCAAATCACCACATGAAGGATACAACCATCTTAAAAAGGGTCAGAACTGCTACCAGTGAAACAAAGGCTTTATTTCCTAGAGACAGACAAACTGAATTATCCTCCAGCCCAAAACACTTCTGGAAAATGCTAAAATCTTTAACAGGCAACATCACTGAATCCACACAATCAGCCAGTAAGGAATCCTTAACTTTGTTAAAGACTAAATAAACTTTCTAATTGACACTACTAATGACCCTACCAAATGCTGTATCCATGTTCCAACCATGTTCATATTCAGACCCTCCAACAACTGACAATACAACATAAGACTCCCAAATTTGCTCCTCCCATCTCTACACCTTAGCAGCTTACAGACCAACATTTTGTTTTAGTCAATTCACTATTTATGTCAAAACAGCTCTTCTCAATATAAATGGAAAAGCCACCTGTAAACTCTCAAAAAACTATACATCACCTTAATGAAAGTGTTAGCTCACTTTATAGCAGCATTTAATCACTCATAAATTCAACCTCTTCATAAACCACTTATATTTTCCTCACAGCCTTTAAGGACTCACACATCATTCCCCTCTCAAAAAAGCAGAATCTAAAGGAAACAAAGGAAACAAAGAGTACAGACCAACAGCAAACATGTGGCCTACAAGAAATATCTTTGAAAAATGTATATATAAATATCAGAATTTTTTTCAGTACAATTATAGCATTATAGCCACTGACACTCCTTATAACAATATGAATGATTCAAAACTAATGGTACTGATGAGGAGGTTTGTTCAATGGTATGACAAGAACATGTGAAACAGTTAGTCATAACCTGGTCCTTTACAAACATAGCAAATTCACTTTTTGTCCTAAGTACAACAAGATGGTTTCAAAGTTACCTTCAAAACAGAGCATTATAAACACACTTTGGAAACTGTCTTTTGACAGAAGGCGCTATTGACCAGATATGTAGGTAGCTAGTAATACTCATGGTGCAGTCCTGTGATCTGGCACACACCCAAAAGAACAAAAAAAGCTTGTTTTTGCTTTTAAACTATAGCAAGCAGTTGCTACAGTTAGGCCACACATGAAAAACTACAGCATTTCAGCTTAAAGAAAAGGATATTTTCACTTTTAAACTGTACCTAATTGCTTGCTGCATTTGTAGCAAGCGGTTGCTGCATTTAATACCAGACAAGTAGCAGTACAGCACTCAGTTTGGAACGTAATTGCAATATCAGCATTTTAATGCTTCTATGCATGGAAATGCTATCAGTATCAGTCAATTACATCCCTAGCATTTTGGTCCCAGGATGGCCGACCCCTTCGCATTACCCTAGATACACTACAGTGCTTGAAACAGGAATTCCACAAGGATCTGTCCTTGGTCAATTGTTATTTTTTCTATTCATCAATGATATATCCGCTGATCCCTCCCCTAAGCTTAATTCTTTATGCAGAGGATATCTTACTACATAAATTATGTAAGAACAGCTTGATCCTTCAGAAATTAATGAAGCATACAAATCAAGGAGCATAACTACACGTGCATATAAACAACCAGGAAGACAGTATTACCTTTATTAGACAGAGTTTTAAAATCTCCACAGCAGAAAGAACTGTCTGTGGGCAAGGCTCACTGTTTGGAGTTGCTACCTGCAGAAATGAGTCAGCAAGGGACACTTCAATAATTTATGAACTAACTAAAAAGAACACTTGTTTAAGGACACAAAATGCTCTGCTTCCACAACAATGACTAGTCTTTGCAGCTCACACTGTAGTCACATCTTTCTTAAAAAGATATATTTTTAACAAATGACTTCTGGTTAAATGTCTGCTTTTATTGTCTTCTTCTTCTCTTTCAGCTGCTCCTGTTAGGGGTTGCCACAGCAGATTATCTGTTTCCATTTCATTCTGTCCTCTGCATCTTGCTCTGTCACACCAACCACCTGCATGTCCTCTCTCACCACATCCATAAACCTTATCTTAGGCCTACCTCTTTTCCTGTTACCTGACAGCTTCATCCTGAGCATCCTTTTCCCAATATACTCTGCATCCCTCCTCAGCACATGTCCAAACCAATGCAATCTTGCCTCTCTGGCATGCCTCCAAACCATCCAACCTGAGCTCACCATCTAATATACTCATTCCTAATCCTGTCCATCCTTGTCACACCCAGTGCAAATCTTAATATCTTTAACTCTGCCACATCCAGCTCTAACTCCTGCCTTTTTGTCAATACCACTGTCTCCAACCCATATAACATAGCTGGTCTCACTACCCTTTTGTAGACCTTCCCTTTCACTCTTACTGGTACCTGTCTGTCATAAATCACTCCTGACACTCTTCTCCACCCATTCCACCCTGCCTGTACTCTCTTCTTCACCTCTCTTCCACACTCACCATTACTCTGAACTGTTGATCCTAAGTACGTAAACTCATCTACCTTCACCACCTCTACTCCCTGCATCCTCATTATTCCTCTATAATCCCTCTCATTCACACATATATATTTTGTCTTAGTCCTGCTGACCTTCATTCCTCTTCTCTCTAGAGCATATCTCCCCCTCTACAGGGTCTCTTCTACCTGTTCCCTACTCTCACTACAGATCACAATGTCATTTGCAAACATCATAGTCCACGAGACCTCCTGTCTGATCTCGTCTGTCAACCTGTCCATCACCACTGCAAATAAGAAAGGGCTTAGAGCTGATCCTGGATGTAATCCCACCTCCACCTTAAACGCATCTGTCACTCCCACCACAGACCTCACCACTGTCACACTGCCCTCGTATATATACTGTACCACTCTTACATACTTCTCTGCCACTCCTGACTTCCTCATACAATACCACAACTCATCTCTAGGCACCCTGTCATATGCTTTCTCTAAGTTCACAAAGACACAATGCAACTCCTTTTGACCTTCTCTATATTTCTCCATCAACACTCTCAGAGCAAACATCACATCTTAGTGCTCTTTCCCAGCATGAAACCATACTGCTGATCACTAATCATCACTTCCCTTCTTAACCTAGCTTCCACTACTCTTTCCCATATCTTCAAGCTGTGACTGATCAATTTTATCCCTCTACAGTTACTACATCTCTGCACATCACCCTTATTCTTAAAGATAGGTACCAAAATACTTTTTCTCCAGTACTCAAACATTCTCTGACTTTCCAAGATTTCATTAAGCAATCTGGTTAAAAACTCCACTGCCATTTCTCCTAAGCACCTCCATGCTTCCACTGGTATGTCATCTGGGCCAACAACCTTTCCATTCTTCAATTTCTTCATAGCTGTCCTTACTTCCTCCTTGCTAATCTGTTTCACTTCCTGATTCACTATCCTCTACATTTATTGTACAGTCTAGAAATAATTTTGCTTGCATTTATATTTGCAAATAACATACAAATCTATTATTTTTACAATGTTAGTATACTATTTATTTATTTATTTGACATTTGATTAATGATGAACGTCCAACTGGGCATAAATCAAATTTTAAGAGAAGTACCAAAAAGAAAAGCTCCATAAGACATGATACATATTTTATTTATCTGATCTTGGAAACATTCAAGTAGTAAAATAAGTCACAACATAATAGAAATTGTATACACACACACACACACACATATATATATATATATATATATATATATATATATATATATATATATATATATACACACACACATATACACACACACACATTTTATATATATATATGTATATATGTATATGTATATATATATATATATATATATATATATATATATATATATATATATATATATCGATTCCCTTCACATGGTAGACATTTCAGAATGTCGACATTCATATGGTGAAGACCATATGATTAACATTCGAAATGTTGACCATGCGGAACTGGCATCTCCATACAGTGTGGAATGGGAAGATTTTCATCTTCCGCACTGTAGTGCGATCTCAGAGTTGGTATATTTAAGTTATGGGGGTGTGGGGGGCAGAGCCCACAAAGCGGGTGCAGGGGAGTGTAGTCCCCTTGCTAGCAGCGTGAAGGTAAGTTTTCTTTGTGTTTTTTATTTTTTTCTTCTATGGTCGACATTTTGAATGTCGATCATATGGTCTTGACCATATGAATGTCAACATTCTGAAATGTTGACCATATGAAGTAGAGTCATATATATATATATATATATATATATATATATATATATATATATATATATATATATATAAAATCTTAGAAACATACAATTAGCAAAGGAAATCACAATTCATTATACAAATGAGATCAATAGAAGAAGAAAAGCTTGATTACATCAGAGATCAGAGACAGGCAAAAAACATCTATATGCATATATAATTATTTAAATATATTTAAACATTAAAGAGAAAAAAGAAGTAAAAAGATACAGAGATGCAGAAACTTGAACAGTAAGAAGAATGTTATGGGTTAAGAAATGTCAAAGTAATGTGGAGAAAAACTGGCTAAAATACAATTTTAAAGGTGATGATATAGAAGGGAATAAGAGAGAACTAAGGGTATGGGCTAAGAGCAGTAAGTGGGTGTGTAGTAG
The DNA here is from genome assembly GCF_019279795.1 of Protopterus annectens. Lineage (NCBI taxonomy): Eukaryota > Metazoa > Chordata > Ceratodontiformes > Protopteridae > Protopterus > Protopterus annectens. Next base: position 682,372,567 of record NC_056751.1, on the reverse strand, counting down.
AACTCAGGGTATGGGCTAAGCGCAGTAAGTGGGTGTGTAGTAGATTTTATGGAGGAAGGAGTGTGGAAAAGAATGGGAAGATAGATATTATAAGAGAAAAAATACAGGAAGGGGAAAATAAAAAGTCAGTTTAACCTGGAGAAAGGCAAGTATAGAACCTGGAGCTGATAAGAATTCTTTGGGTGTATGCTTAAAAATGGCAGTCTTAGGTACTGATCTAACGTCCATAGAAACCTTGTTCCAGATTTGGCTGCTATGCAGGAGTATAACGTGATTCCTTTTTTTTTATTTTATTTTTTTTTTTAGCTTTATGGTTTTTAAGATGCTGTTTCTCAGCTGAGTGAAGTGGACAATGAGGAAGGTATGGTTTGACCATGTTAATGATGGATGGACAGTAGACAAAATTATATGTCATTTTGTTGTGGGCAAGTAGAAGTTGAGTGTACTTGAGGTAATTGGGCAAATCAAGCCATTTTAATGATTTGACAGCAGTGATGACTTTTATATGACACATTGGCTGGAAATCTCACGACCTTGTAATAAAAATAGTACTAGTCTTGTGATAAGGGAGATTTGAATATTTGTAAGCATACAGTGGAGAAGGTAGAAGGTATATGTTTCATAGTGGGACTCTGGAGGAGTTGGTGAGGAGTTTTTTTTGATCTGTAGAGCATGCTGAGTTTTTGATCTGTTTTTTTTTGAAGATCAAATTTCAGTTGACCATTAATTGTGATGCCTAGTAACTTGGTATGAGATATGACTATTATATCTATGTGACAGAGAAGTTATTTTAAAGCTGTTTTTTTATTGGTGTTAGAGATTTTGGAGAAATAATAATAGCTTGTTTTTATCAGGATTTAGGAAGAGTTGGTTTTCACAGAGACAGTGTTCAATGTAGATAAAGGCATTTTGAGTAACGGAGTGTAGATTGGGAAGAATGTTTGATTAAAAGATGATGGTGGAGTCATCAGCAAATTGGATATGGGAAACCTGTTGGAACGATGCATGTAAGTTGATAAAGAAGATGTTAAAAAGAAGAGATCCTAGGCTACCGCCTTGAGGTACACCAGTATTAACTGGGAGAAAATAAGTGTATGTAGAATGCCATTTTTACAGATTGTTTCCTGTGAGAAAGGCAGCTTTCACCCTATCTGAGTGTTGTATTAGACAGGCCAAGTGCAGACATTTTAGAGCCTATTTTGGAATAAGAGACTGTGTCAAAGGCTTTGAAGATATCTGAAAACAGTAAAGAGAACAAGTTATTGTCATCCCTTGATCTGATTATGTTATCTAAGGAGGCAACCAGGGCAGTTGTTATGCTATGGTATGGACAAAAACCTTGTTGGGTAGACGTTAGTATATTTTCTTGAAGAAGGTATTGTGAGATTTGCTGATGTGTCCACTTTTCTAGAATTTTAGGAGGAGGGCAAAATGATAGTGCTAGGCCTAAAGTTTTTTTATTTCAGAGGAGTTACTAACTTTGCAAAAAGATATGATGCATAAATTTTTCCAGAGATATGGGATGTGATTCTTAAAGAGATCTATTAATCAACATGGAGACTGGATAAAAAATGAGTATCTTTGCAGAGTGAAATATAGGTGGGACAAAGCATGAAGGAGACAGAGCAAGGTGATTTGAAAACAGGATGGTCATGCCACCATGTTTTGTTTAATCTATCAATGCATTCATATTATAGCCTGGGGGAAGAATTTCAGAGTCTTTGGTGTATGGCTAAAGCCAAGTTTTGGTGAGGATAACAATGTCAGGAGGGTAATGAAAGATTCAGGAATGAAATTCTGTTACTTTAACTATACTTTGGATGTTTATAGAGGAGATTTTAGGGTTCTTAGGAATATAGATGTAGGAGAGGTAAGGGGGGTAATAGAGATGAAGGATATGGATGGGATTAGGGTGTACATCACTGTATAGGTATATAGGTTCATAGATTAATACTAGGCTAACTACCCCTGTAGGCCGTTTTAGGCCTTGCCAATTACCTCATGTGAGAATCAAACCCTGTGCCTTGTGTCTATAAGGTAAAAACCTTAACCATTATTTCAACCTGGAGTAAAGAGCATAATAGGAAATTGGCATTGCCCTTATATTTAAGCTTGAAAGAATAGTTGGTGATGTAAACAGATTTGTATTTGTAAAGGAGATAGGGTAATAAGTTAAATATGTTGGATACAATTTTGTCTGAGTAGGGTTGGCCAATAATGTGTGTAGAATATACAAGAGTAGGGGATTTTAGAGTTGGTAAGATAGGTGTTGATTAACATTTGAGGTGTGAAAGTAAAGGAGTAGAGGTGTATGTAGATAAATGAGCATACTGTTTAGTGGAAGTAATGTAAATTATTAATGGGTTTCTTTTCTAGAAGATGAAAAATAGGTGATAAATTGAGGAGAGTGGAAGTACAGAGTTAATTCAATAAAGGAAGTGATTATTTCATGATAAATCTTGAAGTATAGAAAGTGATGTAGAAGGAAAAAGATGGCTGAAGATTTGAATGGGTATACAGACAGAAAGGGGATGGGAATATGTTGGAAGAAGAGGATCTTTTGTAGGTGTAAATGTAGTTCTACAGGGGCAGATTGGAATTGGGGGTAGGGTAGGGGAACAGAGCAGAGCAGACCTGAGCCAGGTGTGTATCTGAGTATCAGAAACAATCAGTGTCATCAAACAACTTCTGGGTAAGTGTTACCGATGTATTTATAGAGAAAAAGTAACAGAACAGTCAGCAACTATAAATGCCTTAAGTACACTTTTTTCAGAGCTCATTATGGGTGGGAAAACAGCCAGATACATGACTAGTAGGTGACAGGATATTTTTTTATAATTAGCAGCTTGAGTTGTCAGTAGGATTCAGTATTCAAAATGTTTAATTTGTCAAGGAAAGACAAGCTAATACATATCAAGAAACAATTGCTTAGCAAATGTGATCTATATTAGGACATGGTGTCCTTTTCCTTTATGAGTAGCACTGGCTGCAAGCTCAGTGACACGGATGGCTTTAGCAGCTTACCTAATGGCACCCAAAGGTGTCAGTCTATATACTGTCTGCAATGAAAAAGGTTTTTGCACACTGTAAATCTTCATAGTAGAAGAAAGATAGTTGTAAGCAGCATGATAAGAAAACCAATAACTTTCAATACTGTGTGGAAGGGGAAATCTTGAAAGCACTGTGGCACCCAAAGGTGTCAGTCTATATATCATCCACACCAAAAAATATTTTTGTTAGGCTGCAAATCCTCCTAGCAGGAGAAAGATAATTTTATGCAAAATGATGCAGAATGACAGGGAAACCAATGACTTTCAATTCTGTATGGAAGAGGCAATCTTGCAAGCCTGGTGGCACCCAAAGGTATCAGTCTGTATATTGTCCACACTGACTATGCCCAGTTCTGTGTATTCTTCAGTCTGGGTATAATTTTCTGTTTGTGTCTTGCACTACTATACCCAGGCTGTGGCTGAAAAGGGTCTGTTGACTAGTCAACTTAACTGGTTATCAAAATAAATAAATACATACATAAATAAATAAAATAAACATCTCTTGCATGAGTTAATGTAACTATATCATTCCACGACTCCTAGCTATTACAAGAACACTTTGGTTGAAAGGTAGAAAGACTTGCCTTACATGCTGGCCTGTTTTTTTCCATGGGGGGGGGGGGGGTTGGCATATTGTGCTGCTATCATATACCTTTTTGCTTTTACCACTGCAAGCATCTGTTACTTACTTGTTGGCACATAGTATCTTATTATAACATATTTATTTTATTTTAGAATTAACCACTGGCACCATCTGCTGTCACTGAGTTTAATAATTATGGGATTATAAGTAATATGCCTTTTTATTACAATCTTCGCTTCTAGGTAATGAAGCTGCCCACATTTGGTGTGTGTGGGGGGAATCACATCAAAATAGTTAAATAAGCTAGGTGCTGTTTCTTCATAAATGTGAAGATTGATTGGATCATAGGAATTGAAAGGTAATTGAATCTAAAACGCCATTTTCAGCTCATTTGTACCCGTCTTTAGGATGTAACCCTGTCCCAAGAATGTCAAAGCAGTTTGGTCCAGGTGTAAATTTATGGGTACCCATTCAATCATCCAGGTTTGAACTGAAGGATGCTGGGGTGTCACGTTGCTTAACATGCTGGTAAAGTCAGTCACAAATGAAGAGGCTAGACATTGAGCTATAAATTTATTGATCCGACATGTCTCATTTATGTACTACTGGAGATTTAAATCCTTAGATCTGGTGTTAGCAGTGCTATTGGTCCTGTGAAGATACAAAACACCAAGGAGGTTGTGTCTCTCATGAAATGGGAAGCACAAAACTCTTCCCAAGAGTCTGTATGATACTGAGTACAGGAGTAGTGCCTCAGGCCTTTCCTGGTCGATCAGAGTCTGTAGGCCTACATATTCTTGGTTAGGAACTACTGCAGCTTTCCCAGTTTCTTTATGTTCCTAGATAGATGCACACCAAAAGGGGTATTGCACTTAATAACAGGAATAACAAGGACCACATACAAAGAGATGATGACTTCTTTTCATGTGGATTATATGCTTTTAGATATTAGTTCTAAATAAAGTTATTTTATGATTAGTGTTGCCACTTAGTAGTCAAAGGAGAGAGAATTATGGCTCATGTTCCATGATCCCTGACTACATTGTCATTTTGCAGTAGTCTACTAACTATATTGCATGCTGGAGGAGATGGTTTACCAAATGTGACTATACTGCATTTTTTTCACATTGAATTGTAGTCCTTTTACTGCATTTCACTTGTTAGTAAAGTTTAGTTTGTACTTTAATAAATGGATATTGGAAGGGGGATTTGACAATAATACCAATTTATAGTCATCTGCAAATGTAGTTAACCAAATATTTTGATAACTAGTCTGGAGATCAGTGAAGTAGATACCAAAATGGAGCAGTCCCAGTACTGAGTCCTCTTGCACACTGTACATTGCCTTTGTTCTTCTTGAGGAGGCACCAGTCACCTTACATAGATTCTGTCTTTCAGCCAGCTGGCCATACATCTCATGATGTAAGGACATGTGTTTAAGACACTTAGCTTACTTATAATGCCAGCATATTAGCCATATCAAAATAGGCTGTGTGAACAGAAAGACTGCTATCTACTGCCTATATGACCTTCTCAAAGAAATTTAGTAAATTAAGCAGGGAAGCATTTCTCTTGACAAAACCAATTTGCTGGGGGTCTAGCTTAATGAGGTTTTTGATACTGTACCTTATGAAGGTAGATGTGATGTGTCACATGACTTTTCATATCAAATGAGTAAGGCTAATTAGTCTACAGTTTCTGGGGTGTGGGGCTGGGCCACCCTTAAATAGGGGCATTACAACTATAGTTTATCATATCTTGGGAACAGACTTTCTAGCTAATCTTTGGTGAAACAGATTAAGAAGGGGTTCCACAGGGGTATGTTTGATGTTATTTTATTAGGAACCCAGGTCTCACAGAGGGTGTCATTTTGGTTTTAGAGAACACTGTCAGAATCAGTTCCTTTGTGTTCTTGAGGCATCTGAAGTATTTGATGATTTGTGGAATTATGATAGTTGTTTTAGGGGTAAAGTCAATTCTGAACGTAACTTCTAAATTATTTTCTATGTTTACTGGGTCAGAATGGGTGAAACCATTTTGGATAAGAGCAGAACATTGCTGGGCGTTATTTCCTTTGTTTCCTAACATAAATATAGAAAGATTTATAATTTTCATTTGTTCACAGGCTAATTTGAGTTGATGATTTATCTTGCTCTACCTTGTAGTGCCTTTTATTTCCTTTCTAATGTTTTAATAAAGTCTTTAATGTGAGAACATTTAGATTATATCTATATAGGACTTTGTATGTATATAGGACTTAAGATTTTCTTTTCCTCTTGCATAGTTTATTTCTGTTTACAGACCACCAGCATGGTTAGTTCTTAAACTGCCCATGATATTAGGTTCTAGTATGGATGACCAGGTTTAAGCACTCAGCTAGGTGGGGATAGAATCATTTGGTGTGCAAAACAGTTGTGGTGTTGTCACGACTGTTAAAGTTAAAAGTGAATTTTGATAGTTCATTATAGACTTTGGGAAATTTTGCCCAGTTGAAATTCTTGAATTCAGAAATGCTGACTGATGGTTTGACAAACTTTAAAGGTGAAGGCCTTACTATTCTGGATCATTTAAAAAGGGATGGAAAAAATAGATGAGTGGAGTATTCAGTGACTATAATATCAAAATATTATTTAACCATCTCAAGGATCATAGAATCATAGGAGTTTACTAGGCTATAGAGCCAGAGGTAATTTCAAAACTAGACGTTTCATCTCAATGTAATACCATAGATACTCTAGTCAATACCTAGGATTGTATTTAGTAATGACTGCTATGTCCAGGAGGGTTGTGGGCTCTGTCCCTGGTAAAAATTTATGGTGCACCATCCACTCATCCAGGTTCCTTTTTTTTGAACAGTGCCATAGAGATGCTCTGCTTCAAATGAATTAACAGCCTATTCCAAAGATGCAGCAGTCGCTGGGAGACAAATCTGTCCCTCCAGCATGTCCTATTCAAGTCACAGGTCCCTGGAATGGGTAGCTCTAGTCCTGTTTGATTTAAGGATGTGTAACAAATTCATTAGGTTTGGGTCAGAGGTTGCTCTACAAGCCAGGCATAAGTCTCCCCTAAGAAGCCTATACAATATTGAGTATATTGTGTAAGGCATGTGCTGGAGTCCCTTGATCTTCTTAGTTAGAAACCTCTGAGGTCTCTCGAATTGCTGTAGGTGCTTTGTACGGTACATGCCGAAAGGGGAATTATACTCAATTATAGGCCTGATTAGTGATGAATATAGAGGGGTTATAACCTCCTTTGCTCTAGAGGTGATGCCTTTGCTAATCAAGTGTGCAACACAGACTATTTGCTAGATGCAGAGCTCAAAAGGTTGGTATCTGCTTATTAATACCATGTGCTCAGGTCTGCAACTGTTAATCACATCATCGCTAAAATTATGTGTTAATTTTAAACTTTTCATAATTTATTGTGCATATTTGTTTATTGACTTGGCTACTTTGCAGTATAGTATGATTGCTTATGCATTTTGTTTATCTGTATGTTACTTGAAAATTATTGCATTTTGTTTCTCTGTACTCAAGTTGATGATTGCTGTGTCTTGCCATTAGGGCTTGAGTTGTGGTTGAAACTGTTTTTTTGAAGCATTCAGCATAAATAGAATAAGTGTTAGTTAGAACCAGGTTAAGAATGTTTTAACCTCTAATTGGTTTAACTATAACTTCTGGAGAAGTTTTATTTATTAAGCCTAATAGTCTTTAAATATACACATGTTTTGAGATGTAGGTACTCTAGTTTACTGAATGGCAGTAGAAATTGTCTAATATAAGTGAGTTTTTGGTAACAGATAATTCACTGAGTACATTTTTGAATCATACTAGTTTTGCAGGGGACATGCAGGGTGTCATGTAACAGGCTATAAACTGATAATTAGTTTTGTTCAGGGTAAGATGTAGTTTGGTGAGTTCAATTTAAGGGTCTTTGGGAATCTGCCTAATGGTGATTTGATCTATGGCATATATGAAAATGCCACCACAGTTTCATTCAGGCCCAAATGCATGGTGGGTACAAAACCCGGGTATGGAGAGAGTGCTATCTTTACATCAAAACTAATTCATCGTTATTACACAGACATGGATGTGACGTGGATGTGTTGAAGTTGCTAGAGTGTGTCAAGATCAGACAGTTTGTTATTCAGATTTTTGACATGGGAAGAGTAACCTTCATATTGTCTAAATTAGGGCTGGGATTGGCTTCGTTGTTTTTTGCTATGTTTCTTTGCCTATTAGCTGGACTCTAACTAACTAGCCAATGTATGGATGCCAAGGAGTGAGAGGTGCAGGTTATCTTTTGTGAAACAACATGAACTATCTGCCATCTAATGCCATGCTAATGCATACCGAACCCCCCTCCCCGAATGATACCAACTACTTAGCCAATTGCTGAATTTGCTCATTTCTCTGTATGTAGGAATCAGTCTTGATCAACAAAGGATTCTACCCAGGACAAGTGACTTGCCTGCATCAGACACATAGTGAGAACCATAGAACCAACGCGTTTCTCTGTATGCCCCTCAGTGCTAATGGCATTCACACCTGTTTGAACTACCACTATGCCATTATCATATTTCCCCAGTGAAAAGGACTGAAAAGCCATTTTAAATCCTAAATCCTGGCTCAAAATACACAACTAGCTGAAACCCTGCCCTTATCCAATCTTGTGAGTATGGAGACAGTGTGCCTGATGATAGAGTATCCAATGACTAGGATATTTCTATTTCTACTTATAGAGTTTGGGGTAGTAGACAGTTAATCATGTACCAGCTGGTGGCCCATTACTGTATGTGAGCAGGGAGGAGATGAGGTGGTGGATGGCTGCTCAGACTAAGTCACCTTTATTTTAGGAACCTTCTGAAGTGACATTTTGTCAGCATCATCATAAGCTAGATAGTTAATTGTGACTGTGATGAATTATGGATGGCATCATGTGATACTCACAGGCCATTTTGTTGGGTGTGGCAGTGGCCTCCAGGTTGCTGAGAAATTTATGCCTCTCACAGACGGAATTATTTGTATAAAGAAGTTCATTATCTTGAGAGCATGACAGTTCCTACACTGCCTGAGAGCACCTAGTATTATAAGTCTGGCAACAAAAGATGAAACAACCAGGTATATTTTCTGTTTTGGTGACTGGGCATGCATCATGCTGGACTAAGTGAACCAGATATACTGATGGTAGATTCACAAAGTGCAAGACTGGTGAAGGCCTGTCAACAAATAGCTGTAGTAAAATGAGACTTGCATGAAGTTTAGACAACAGGTAGTTCTGAGCAAATATGGTATGGTCAGCTACAGACAACTCTGGGTAGCTCTGAGCTATGGGCTGTTTAATGAAATAAAGTAAACTACACTTATGTGAAGTTTAGGCAGTGAGTAGTTTTTAGCAAATACGGGTAGATATGGGGAACTATGGGAAGTTATAGGTAGCTCAGGGCAATTTGTAGCAAAATAAAAAAGTGCTTAAAGTACCCCTCTGCTTGTTGGGCACCTATGGCCAGTGCAAGTTAACAAGGGCAAGAAAGTCAATATAGGATTTATGGAAGTAGGTAGGTAGACACACCAGCATGGCTATCAGCCAAAGCACTTCTTTCTATACAGATTTTGTCTTCCCAATGTTACACAATGTGCAACTTAGCCAGAAAAAGAGCAATGGTATATAAAGCCAACACACACACACACACACACACACACACACACACACACACACACACGCACACACGCACACATGCACGCACACGCACACACGCACACATGCACACACACACACACACACACACACACACACACACACACACATACACATACACACATGCACTCTCACATACACACATACACACGCGCGCGCACACACACACGCACACGCACGCACTCACACGCACACACACACACACACACACACACACACACACACACACACACACACACACACACACACACACACTCACACACACACATGACAAATGTTTGAATACTATCTTTGCTCACAAGATAACTACCATAACACTGTTCTAAGATGGCCCCCAAACACAATGCAGTTGTTTCCAATTTAGCATATGTAATAAAACAGTAAAAAGCAGTTGTACAATTGTCTTAGCTGTTAAATGACAATAAAATAAACATGCTAAGCTAAGGTCTTTAACAGTGTCTCAGCCATGCAGATTGCAGCAGCCTCGTCTAAAGGAACTCATGCAGATATATGAACAGTGTTCCTCAAGTTACCACAAGACAGCACCATTACATCATCTCCATGTCCCTCAGTGTTTTAAACAGCATGACACCAAGATGTAAAAGGTGAATTAGGTCCATTAATCTGAGATGACTTCAGAAATCGCTTGCACTCCATCTATCATCATTCTAAACTTGAGTCTGATTATATATTAGTCATATCTCTGAGCAGCTAAGAAATGATTGCCATCTTTACTTGAAAAAAAGTCATTCCTTCAACTAGCAGAGCTTTATGTCAATAGCCAAAACAAATTTTGTAGAAGCATTTCATACCTCCCAACTGTACAAATTTTTGCCTCATATTTTTGGTTTTGTTTCACGGTAAAATTGTGGTTTTCTGGCAAATCACCGAGAACCGAAGTTAGAAAATAGTGACATACGTTTGAGATTCGGACTTCATACTCTTCAGAAAATTCATGCTAATTCAAAATCTATTATTTTATCAGCTTTCTAAGTTTGTAAGAGCAATATTTAAGAAATTGTCCCTATTTTTGGGACCTTTGTTCCCCCATTATTTACTGCTTAGTCCAGATTTCATGCTCTAAGAGGTTGAGGGGTATGTTGACCATCTATTGAAATCTAGTCATAATTTAAATCAATTCCTTTTCTTCAATCAGCAATTTAGAGACAGCTAGTTTATTTGTTAAATGCCTCTATGGGTTATGGGTAATCTGCTGTCTCCCATGAATCATCTCCTCATGATTGGTTTGCCCTTATTACTCATACTATCCCACTGACCTTGGTATAAAAACTCCTGTTAGAAAGTAAACCAAGAGAAGCTGGTTTTCATAAGCTTCTTCCTGGATTTCTATAAAAAAATAACTGCAAGTCATCCCACACACAGAGACCCATATATCCATTCTTACTTATAATAAACTGATCCATTGAGGAGTGCAATGTAACTGAAATCTGGAAATTTAGAAAAAAATACAGTTATTATTCCACTACACAAAGGTGACCCCTGAGATGTATTCCCTTGCATTAAAATAACTATTGCTTTACTGCCCATCAATTTCCCTTATCAACAAATACTGAAAATATGTTCATTCTTGGTTAATGCAGCAAATAATAAATTACAGTTGTGTCTCAAATGTTCAACATGATTGAGCAATAAATTATAGTTCTGACAGTTATTCTGATGAAATGGAATGCATGCGTAATTGGCATGACACAATTAAAATTGTTGGTTCACTCTACTCTAGATTGCTCTAAAGCATTTGACATTGTAAATTATTTAAAGTCTACTGAAATCTTAGCTGGTTATTGTCCAACCAAAGACGCCACTAAAGATTTACTAATCAATGAGACAATAGATATGTATCAGTTACATGGAGATGAGCAATCTCTCCTGCTTTGTCAGGGGAAGTAAGTTTTTTTACTGGATCTTTGTTAGATCCACACATTTCCATTTTCAAAACCAATATGGTTAATCACTATAAACATTCAAATGTCTCTGTTATGTGGCTAATTTTGCCATGGTTCTAGCCAAAATGATAACTGATTTGGATAATGTCAAACTACAGTATATTTCTATATGCTACAGCTTTAGCTGGAGGCAACAGAGCTGCACCCGAGAGCATGTATGAGGAAATTGATGCTTTTTTGTACTTAGCTTTGATGTAAAGATAATGTAATCTCCCATAATTCAGATGGCATTGCTCCCTTCTATACTAAAAATAGTTATTATATTAGTATCACCCTCATCAAATAAATCACCTGTTAAAGAGGTTAGCTCATCAATTAGCTATAATTTAGCAAACACACATTATTTATTTATTTATTAACATTTGTTTACCGGGTAAGTCTGAATGGGGAAGAAATACCCATTTCCAGAAGAGGTCCAAGGAGAAAAGCTCCAGAGAGTTAAATAACATTAAATGAAACTGTAGTACAGATGGAATTAAAGGCATATATACATATAACTTGACAGTGGAATACATAGGACACAATAAAGCATGAGGAGTCACCAGTGAGGCAACTATGAAAAAAGTACAATTAAATATGACTATCAGTATATACAAACGTACAGGAAGCATAGTCAAGTATGCTAGGAAATAATCAAAAATAGATGATACATGTCACCTCTTACAATGGGGAGAGGGCTAGACTTAAAAAGACCCTAGAGGCCATTAGCCTAGTGCATACTTCTGAAGCTATGAATCTACTTGTTGAAAGGGTATAGACAGATAGTATGATGGAAGGTTAGTAAGAATGTAAATATTTCTTGATATAGACCATACAGGAGAGGTGCATGGACATACCGATGAGTTAGTGAAAAATTCTTTGAGGGAGGACTTAAATACATGGAGGACTGATATAGTTCTCATTAAATTTAGGATAGAGTTCCATAGTTTGGCTCTGCATTGTGAGTCCCATACTTCTTTTGGTTTATAGACTTCAAGCAGGTTTTGTCATGTGAGCACAGAGGCTGATTTGGGAGATAGTGATGAAGTACTGAGGAGATAGAAGGGCAATCGAGAGGTTATACAGTATTTTGTGGGTTAGAAGAAGTTGTGTAAAGGCTAGTTGATGTGGGAGGTATAGCCACCTGAGAGCACGTAATGCAGAGCAATGATGAGCTCTATGTGGCAGGCTAGCTGCAAATATGGCTATCTCACTATCTTATTTCCTTCTGTGCAATCCAACTCCTAAGCAAGGGTATTGCATCCAGGTCCAATGAAGTAATAGTACCACTCTACTCAGCCCTTATCAGACCTATCATTCAGTGTAATGTCCACTTTTGCATATACCTAGCCAGGCATTGTTCAAGTTGTGATTTAAGAGAGATCTGGATGTTAGTGAAAATAGGTGAGCCATAGTGAAGAGAGGGTAAAAGATACTTCTTAGCTAGGGTTTATTCTGCTAGAAGGAGGAAGGATTTTTTTCTGCTCTGTACAGCAGATCTAGGTTTAGATGAGTTTTTTTATACAGTTTTGTATGTGAAGATCAAACTTTAAGTTGTCATCTATGGTGATTCCAAGCACTTTGGTATGGGTAACTACTTCAATAGCTGTATAGCTTAAAAAGGTAATGTGGATGTTGCTTTTAGCATTGGCATTGGATTTTGGGAAATAGTAATAGTTTAGTCTTTTTGGGATTAAGTAAAATTTGGTTTTGATGTAGCCACAGTTGATTCATCTTCATACTGAAAAAGGTAAGCTTCCTGAGAGGAAGTATATAGGTTCATAGGTTCATAGGTTTATACTAGGCCAATGATCACCAGGGTCTTAACAAGTTTAGCTGTGCAACCCATCCTAGCTATGTTCCAGAGTTCCTTGGACACCTATACGGTGGGGTATGTTAGTAAGGAGGTAGCTAAGGTTTTGTTTATGGGGTTATGTTAGTTGGGGATTAATTTACTTACTGGTGACCTGCATCCATCAAAGACATGGGGACCAGGGTGGGGATGGATTTGTGATTTCCCATCCAATGATCAAGGTTTCTTTTGAAAAGGGTTAGGGATGAACTCTGCTTCATGTAGATGAGGAGCTTATTCCATACTGCGGAGATCCTTTGAGACACATTTCATTCCCTCCAGCAGATTCTCTTTATGCTGCAGACAAAGTTTAGGTCCTTGGATCTAGTGTTTCTGGTGTTGTTTGTCTTGTGGATGTACAAGAGTTCCATCACAGCTGGATCCAAGCACACCTTATATTCTAGGCACAGACCACCCATCAGTAACTTTTAGGAAACCGAGTACAGAGATAGAACCTTAAGGCAATCTGTAGAGGACAGGGTATTCATACCTGGATTCTCCTGGTGACAAACCTTTGAGGGCTTTCCAACTGTTGCAAGTGCCTGGCTAGGTACATGCCAAAGTGGGCATTGCACTCAATGATAGGTCTGATAAGGGCTGAGTAGAGTGGTAGTATTACTTCACTGGACTTGAATACCAAACCCTTGTTTGTGAGTTGGGTTGCATGGAATGATTTTCTTACTATCTTGGCTACATGCTGGTCAAACACCTGATTACGGTCTACATATGTTCTCAGATCCCTAACTATCTGATAAACTCTTAGAGATATTTTTTAACAAAATAATTACATTGTGTGTATGCTTTCCCAAAGGGCATTAAAATGCATTTCTTTGCACTAAGTTTTAATCTGTGACTTTTGCTCTTGTAGCATGTTGGTGTCATGGGGAGGAGTCTCTGATAGCTCCCAATTTACATTTGTCTGAGAACCTGGTGAGCTAGAGGCCTTTGACATTAAAATTGACTTCTGAGAAGTAGATCCCAAACAGGAGCGGGCCCAACACAGAGTCCTGAGGTACTCTCTTGGTGACCAGTCTCTTGGTGAAGGCGGTTTCATCGATCCTAACTTTGTGTCCTATCTGTGAGCCAGCTGGCAATCCAGAAAGTTCTATAGGGATTTATGCCTAGGTCTGTGAGTTTGTCAACAATACCTGAGTAGAGTATTGTATCAAATGCTTTGGCCAGGTCAAGATAGGTGGTATGCACTATTTCTCCCTTATCCAGTATATAGGTTATTGATGAAAATGTTAAAAAGCAGTGGACTGAGAATAGAGTATTGAGGGGCACCTGTTTTAACTAGGAGAAAAGGAGAGAGAGAGAAGAGAGCCATTTGAAAGATTGGTATCTTACAGATAGGTAGTTAGAGAACCATTGAAGAGTTGGTTTGGAAAGGCCTAAAGAGGACATTTGAGTCAGAAGTTTCTCAAGTGACACTGTGTCAACATATTTTGAGAGATCAAGAAAAACAGTAGAGAAAAACTTTCCTTGGTCTCTAGCTTTATTAATGGTGCAAGAAATGTTGAGGAGAGCTGTAGTGGTGCTATGGTCTGGTCAAAACCATGCTGTGTTGGGATTAGGAGATAATGTTGTAAGAGGTACTGAAGGAATTGCTTATGAATACACTTTTCCAGGATCTTATAAAGGAGAAAAGATGGCAATTGACCTAAAGTTATAGATATGTGAAGCATTACCTCCTTTATGGAGGGGAAAAATAAAGATTTTTTTCCAGAGTGCAGGGACTTAAGACTCTTGAATAGATGTGTTGATGAGAATAGAGCCTGGATATTCTTTAGAGTCTGCAGTGAGATTATGTACTCAGCAGGAAGATCATTGGCAGATGAAGAACAGGCATTCAATTTCTTTAGTAGCTGTCTTAACATATGATGTGAAGACAAGTTGAAGATTAATGGTATGGATATCAGGACTAGTAGTTTTGAGGTTGATTAAATGGTTAGTGAGAGCTGGAGGTAAGAGAGGCTGTGATGTCTATGAAAAAAATGTAAAATTTTGTAGCTGTTTCTAAGGAGGATAAATCCAGATAGGCATTTGGTGAGGAAGACAATAAGTCAAAGAATTTTCTTAATTGAGCTCCAGAATTCCTTTGGATGCTTTGCGAATGTTTTGTGATTATCTTGTGGGTCTATATAATATTTTTTTTTGTCTAGGTGAATTTGCTTCTGGGTAAGGTTACATAACTCCTTGTATAGATGTAAGGTTTGAGGGGGTTTATCTTTGTGCCATTGTTCCGATGCTTTGTCATATTTTTGCATGAGAATTCTAGTTGAATGAGTCAGCCAGGAGGTTTGAGTATTTTTTTCTTTTTTATTTCTGGTAGCAATAAGGGTATTTTAAAGTATTCATGAATATATTGTTAAATTTGTTAACAGCTTCATCTAGGCTAGGGTTTTGAGTATAGACCAGTTAAAGGATTTTAGGAAATTATTGAGTATCAAGATGAAAGCTGGAAATATTTTAGGCAGTTCTATATTGATGTTTTTTTTTAGCTGTTGGGTGATTTCTCTATTGGGGAATATAGGGTGATGGTCACTAAGGGAATCACATGGTACCCCAGAGTTAGCATACTTGCTGGGGTCAGAGATTAGTATCCAGTCAAGGATAGAATTTTTATGATTTGATTTGTTTTGCTGAGTCTAATAGGAGAAGAGATTAGCTGTTTGAGCCCATACAAGTTAAGACTAGCAGTTGAGGTGTTAGATGTCACACATAACCAGTCTATGTTAATGTCTCCTAAGATAATGGTTTCAATAATTATATTTGTAGTTATCCAGCAAAGAATTTCATCTAATAAGCCAATATTATTACCTGGTGGTATGTAAAGGGCAACTATACATATTTTCTCATTTTTTTAACACTGAGTAGAAAAATAAGAAGTTCTTTGTTTTGGAAGGTTAGCATGTTACTTTTGATGTGTGAGGTAGTTAGACAGTTATTATATTCAATTACAACACCTCCCCCTTTTTATGTGGTTTGCCACATCAAATTATATTGTAGCCAGAAGATAGAATTTCTAAATATTTTATATGGAGTTTTAGCCATGTTTTAGTTATGATAGCAATATCTGGTGAGTACTGAAACCTGCTTGAAGTTCTATAACTTTGTTTAGAACACTACAAATATTAATGGAGGTGAGGAGAAGTTGTGAGGGTGTTCAGGAGTTATGGGTAAAGGAGGGTGGAATGGCTGAGGCTGAGGGGTTTGGGTTTGGATGAATGTCACTACAAAAGAGTGATTTTAGAGAAGTGAGGATTGGGATTAATTATTTTTATTGAAGTATATGAACTTATTCCAGGTTATATCAAAGTGAACTGAAAGGTTAGATGTTTTGTATTTGAAAAGGTGAACATTTTGGACATGAACTAAATCTGAGGAAATAGATATGAAGGAGGGTTTAGCCTGAGTAAAGAGAGGGTGGCTGGTAGTTTGTGAGTGCAAATAAATTGAGGGAGCACCATGGCAGGTAGTAAGGTGGCAGAAAATGAACAGTAGAGATGAGAAGATGTATAAAGATAATGTGGTAGATAGTGAGGACTATGGAGTAGTTAAAGGGAGATTGTAGATGAATAAAAAGGAAAAGGGGTTAAAGGAGAAGTGAGGAAGGAGAAAAAATAGGAGAGTGACATTGTTTTGCTGGAAATTCCAGTCAAGGTGACCCCTTATTAAGGGGATTGAGAAAGGTACGATTTTAATAGAGAATAGTCAGTTAGATGAATGTAGAATATTCTATGATGTAGTAGGGTGAAACTATGAATTAGAGGAAGTATTATGAAGAGAATAATTATGCAGATGAATGTGTATAATAAAATGTTTGTGGGTTTTACGTTTTAGTTCAATATAATGAAAGGAAGGGTAATACTGAAAAAGGACTTGCTGGGGGGAAGTGAATATTGTTCATGGAAAAAGGACAATAAAAAGTATAGGCTGCAAAGTTAGAACAACAGAGAAGAGCAAATTCCAAGAGGAGCAGTAGAAAAGATGAACTGTATTGGCAAGGTGACATAAGATTGTAAAGATTGTAAAAGTGAATGGTGATGGGTGTGAAGGCTGCCAGCCCAGTTAGCGAGAATTTTGTAAATAATTATATGTCATTGTAAATATTAATATGATCCATAGGCTTGTCCTACAAATGAAAGATAACTATATGTTATGTGTGTGAAACTATATGTTATGTGCTGAGCTTCAAAAATGTAACCACAGTGCATTCTGCTGGAGAAGAGCAGAAATGCATATGGATTATATGCCCCTGCAAATGTATGTTTTCATGGTAGAATTTGGGACATACAGTTAACTTGGAAACTCTGAGAAAATAAGTAAAGTGTTTTACAATTGTGTTTACCACAACTAGAAGACAGAATGTCTGCAGCTGGAAATTCTTTCTATTGTCTTGAGACAGAGATAATTATAGGTTTCAAGGGTAAACGTATTTAACAGTTTTATGATTTCCAGTTCCAGGCAAGCTTCTAAGAGATAAGTGTCAGCTTCTAAGAGATAAGTATTCTTGACACTGAGGTGCTAACTTTTAGGTTTCTGTTGGCCTGGAAACTAAGGAAGAGGTGACAAGAATGATGTAATCTGAGATGACCCAGCAGAAATGTTTGATAGTAATTTAGGAACTATCTCTCAGAGAAAGTCTGTGCATTTTTGTATCTTGTTTTGGACCTGTAAACATTCATTCAGCACTTGTATCTGCCTGGCTCTGTGAATAAGACTTAGATCATAGTATCTCTCTTAGTGATAGATAGGAAAATAGTAAGATCAGTCTAGATGTTTTCTGTATTTATGCAAGACTGTCCTGCAATGTTGTTTTAAAGTATTTCCTGTGATTCTGAACTCTGCTGTCACTGTATTAAGTATCGTCTTGTTCTTTTATTATTTATTATTAAATACATTTAAACCTTTTAATTGTGGCTGGTTTTGTTTAGAGATATTTAAGATCATAGAGTACTTGCATGTATTTGGTAACACTGTACAGGCCTCTCTTAAATAGCCTTGACTTTGGACACACTTACAATTTGGATAATAGAAACATCACACAGTAGAATTGGTCACCCTTTGTAAGGGCCTTTAGTTGCTGATAAGTGTGGTTGGTGGCAGGTGGCACTACAGTATACTCTGGGTAGAAGGAGGCATAGCTAGTAATCCTGTGTCAGCCTTCCTCAGGAGTGTCTGTGTGTTTATATATAAATCAAATCTCAAAGTGTGTGTATGTCAGCTACTTGGACAAGGATACAAAGCACTGGTTGGACAGAGAGGGTGCTGGAGATTTTGGCTTGACCACTCAGCTGAGATCTTAACCGTATAGCTGTGCCAGTGGGGAGTTTTATTGAAGATCTGGAGAAAGAGGGATAAACCAGCCCCAGACTGACTGTGATCTCTGTGTGCTCTTAAGGGAAATTGTACTTTACTGTGTGTGTACTTGTTTCCCTCCCAATGTGCATGTCCCTCAATGGTGTTAATAGTGAGGATTGAGGCTCCTTGATTACTGGGCCAGTGCAGGGGCATCACAATGGGTGGTAATCTTACTACTGTAAGCAGAAATTCAGTAGGTTTACACAGACACTGTGTTCCTCAGACTCAACAGTCCACTTATGCTGTGTTGATGAGGTCACAAGAAGACTGAAACATGCATGTCCTCTGCTAGTGGGGTTTGGCTTTACTGGCCTGAATTTGTCCATTAACAGACTTAGAAAAAAAGTCATGGACGTTCAGAACTTCCTTACAGCTGAAACACCTGATGTCCTTAATGGGTCATTTGCATATATCCCATTATCCTCTTTTACAAGAGGTTTTAAGGAATCACACAGTGAAAACTCTAGCTTGGCTAGGATTTTATTGTAATTTTTTACTAATTTGACTGGGTGCGTGCCCTGATTAGTCTTTTATTCAGACTCAGTATCAGGAAAACCCCACACATACTACTCTTATTTATTTAGTCTGATCACATACATACTGCCTTCTACCCATCTGTCTGCATTATCCAAACCAGGCCTTTTGCATCCTACAGAGGCTGCAGTTTTGTAATCGGCTATTCCATAGTGAAATAAAAATTGCCCATAGACGTCTCTACTTAATAAATTGCTCAGCCTTATCAAAATGCTATAACCTTTCTATAAACTCAATAGTAACTCAAATCTGTGTTTACATGCTAGTTAGCATTCCTAAAACAATAAACAAATCTTTTGTCTCTTGATATCCCAAATATGTTGGCAAATCTGAAACAAATTAACAGATTTCCATTCAAAGTGAGACTGAACGTTATTGCAGAGAGGCATTAAAGTCTGCACTAGTAAACAAAAAAAAAAAAAAAATCAGTCACACTAAAATTGTGGTACTGGGATTACCTAATTCAACAACCAGTACAACCTTTGTTCAATCTTACCAATTTCATTTATACATGCCATCAGATAATGTTTATAATTTCTTAAATAGCTGCATAGTGCCCAAAGAGTGTAAAGCTTCAGTTAATGAAAACACCATGGGAACTTTTGCTTAAACAATAGTGAATGCCAAGTTTAGACTTACCACATTTAGTCTGTTAACTGTAATAGTTAGACTTTTATTGTTTCATCATACAGTTGATATTTATTGTAGCCTAGCAATTAATCTCTAATATAAATCAACTAACTAGTCAGGACCATTTTTTTAACCATTTGAAATGTCAGACCCTCTAGAGTGAGTCCTGAAATGTGAAGACTGAATGGCCAAAGGATCTGCCTTGTATATACCAAATCCAAGATGCCATTTCTCAGAATATTCCATTTTCTTCAAAGTATGGTGACCTTGAAGTTGATATATATAAGTTAGGGGATGAAGGGGGCTTACCTCCCTGCAAAAAGAATTTTCGAGATTCAGTCTTCTCTGGGTTTTCAGTCTGTTTTTCCAGCTTGTTGACACTCAGCATTTTGAATGCTGACATTTCAATAGCCAGCCATTCTATTTTTTGCATTATCCCTATTGCTAATTTTATATTATATTTTTTCAGTGTATATACACGAGTTCAATATATCACCTATTGTCAAGCAGTCATCATTCTTGAAGCTTGATTCAGTAGCCTTTTTGTAATTGCATGTATTTACTCTACAGATTGGGCAAACATCTTTTATGTTTCTGTTCTGTATTGGAGATCCTTCTCCCAGGGACTTAACTGAAAATGGATTTTTCCAGGCAGGCATCCCTGATTAACAAATTGAATAGATAACTAAAAATACATTAAATAAAAATACAGATAACCAAATACTGTTTATGTTTTGAAGCTTTTCTAATTCTACCTCTTACCTGTTCCTTACTTCGGGATTACTTGTCACTGCCTATTTAGGGCACAGTTGTGCAGTTAGTATTAATGCTATGCCCTGTTAATTAGCTGCATCCTGTGGCACAGAGATTGATTCCCTTTTTTTTTATTTTCCTTCTAATTACCTTTGAGCAAGTAACTTAACCAGGCAGTACTTTGAGGAAAGTGGATTTTAAGCTTCTTAATGGTCTCCTGATGGAACACATCCTAGTAACTAGTTATGATCATTTAGTTTAGCTTGCCAACTGTTGACTGGCTTCTCCCATTAGGTTGTGTATGACTGGCTAGTTGGTATAACCTAGTAGAATCTGAAGTACTCTAGTACGTAGCATTTAATTCACAAGCGTGTTTTGCACCAGTGATGGTTAAGTGCTTCCAATACAAAATTAGCATTATGTAATATGGGATATTTTCCTCCATGATTATGCCTTATAACTGTTACACTTATCTCTTTTCTTACTTCAGTTGGAAACTGGACAAATAGCTACCACCTACAATCTGCTACCTTTTTTTTGCAATACACTTTTTGAGGTTGACCAATTTTTGCACTGATGGCCTGATTTCTGTTAGTGCAACATGTCCTCACTTTAGTTTTCTGATGTTTACTGTGTGAGTTTCAAATATGCCCAGGAAATCCTCATTTGTAGAATGTTCTGGAAGCCATGTTGGATTCCCTCCCTTCAGTTAAATTATCTGTTGGTTGAGTCCAAAAGCATTAGTGCAGTTTAGTTGACCTGTAGGGAAATTAAATAGAAGGTTTTTGCGTGAGATCATAGAAAAGGGGGTATATAGAAGTTTCTCCTTTTCCCTACAGCTGTTTGATCTTGGAGTTAGTGTATATTAATTGATGGTGGTGGGGTGATGCAGTTCCCCATGGTAGGAGCACAAGCATGCAGGGGTGTACCCCCTGCAAGATCACTGTTCCTTGAAGTTCCATGCTGAATTTGACTGTCCAGTATGCAATTAAAGTGCATTGACAGGAGAGAATTAAGCTACTAATCCAGTCAATTATGCATCCTATAATCTTTGCATCATTCCACAAGAAAATTCCTAGATTTCATCTGTAGGCTTAAGAGTTTTATGGTAGCATTGAAATTATTTATACCATAAACATTTATTTATTCCTTTGTTTCCTTGCTTGCTTGTTATTTGCTGAATAGTAACTATGTGTACTATGGAGGGTTATAGCCTTACCAACAAGAGTATTTCTTATTGCTATGAAACAAACCCTCACTTTCTGGTGCTAATTTCAATACTTCCCATCTGATGTCTAGTCTTGTCATTGATAGTTTATATATTCACATAAATTATTAAAATCTTTTGAAAAATTATATAGTAAAATATAATCACTCTGTTATTGCAAGTGGGTTTCTTCTGGGAATAAATGTGCATATAGATTTGTAACACATATTCCTGTCTATTTAGATTATTCGGGTAGTAATACTGGAAAGTTTGTTGAACTGTACTCCTGGCTACCTCCAGCAGTTTGTGTTGTATTCCATGAGGACTGAGGGTATTTTGAAGGTTATTTTTAAAACAATGACAGTTGTGAATGATTATGGAACAGAGTTGCAAGGGTGATTTCCCTTTATCTGCATTGTTGTGCAATTTTAGAGTGAGTATATTTAAAGTAATGGTTGTTGGAAGAGTTGCAAGAGTGATTTCCCTTTATCTGTTTTCTTGTGCAATTGTGGAGTGAGTATATTTAAAGTAATGGTTATTGGGAGAGTTGTAAGGGTGATTTCCCTTTATCTGTTTTGTTGTGCAATTGTGGAGTGAGTTTATTTAAAGTAATGGTTATTGGGAGAGTTGTAAGGGTGATTTCCCTTTATCTGCATTGCTGTGCAATTTTGGAATTAGTATATTTAAAGTAATGGTCATAGAGAGTGTAGAAGGACATATTTTTGGTGTTTTGATATATCCTCTGTCAATGTACAGAGTTTACTACATTAGCTACTAATAAACATGTCTGTCAGTAGTGTGTCAAAATGTTGAATTAGGTGATTTTAATGCTTCATTAATATGAGACAGATGTATGTGCTATATTAGGCGTGATCAGACAATACATGGATTAATCAGAAAATGTTATTAAGTAAGAACTGGTATCTTTATCATCTGTCAGAATTCCTAAATGTGCAAAATGTGATCTGGCATCCTGTATGTGTTGCATTGTCTGAACTTAAATGCTGATGAAATTAATTGCATGCAGTGTGGGCTTCACTGAGTTAGTAAAATTAATCTGTCACAGGCAAAAAGACCTCACAGAAGAGCTTGCTAAGCATAATGAATGTATTCTTGACAATTTATGAATGAAATATAACTATAAACATGATAAAAAGGAGTGTCCTACAGAAAATCAAATGTGTAGCAGCTGTGAAAAAGAAAACCACTATCCTATTAAATGTAAAATGAGAGAAAAAGGCTTGTAGGCAAATAGGTTGCATGCTTTGGGTCAAAGTAATGGAAACTATTTGTCTGTATTCAATGATTAATTTAAAAATGTTGAAAAAAGATAAATAATGAAAGAAAAGTACAGAAAGACATGCCCAGAGAATGATTTCATGAACAAAAAAATAAAATGAATAATTGAAACATGGTGCTAAAACTAAAAACTGGTGCAATATAATATCTGATCGAATGTTCAAAACACTGATTTTAAAAATGATAAGATTACATCACTGATGTGTATATTTTTTATTCATTTTTGATTATTGTATAAAACCATTGAATCAGGAAAAAATACTTATTTGTGAAAAAAGAACAAAGAAAATATCCAAGATTCAATTTCTGATAGCTGATATAGGAAGTTCTCCATTGAGTCTAGGTCATACGACTTATTAGAAGGTTGGCATGGTGGAAATTATTTACATTTTGAATGTAAGCTGATTCTGGGTTAGTTTCTCCAAGTGATTTGGGTTTCTAATATCATGACTGGAACTAATCCCATTCGTAAATCAGAATACAATTAGAGGTCATGAAATTAGTATTCTTTCACTTGGTGATAAAACCTCTTCTCAGTGCCCACAATGAGCCCAGAATTAATGAGCCCAGAATTGCTTCATTCTGTAATTCATATGTAGTTACATCTATTGGTAGCATATTTAAGTACAGCTGCAAATTCATTTTTTATTAAACCTACTATTGCTGAAACCATCTGGATATCATTGTTTCATATTGCTCTAGTTTCTACTTGTAAATCCTGTTTTTATGACTTTGTGTTTTTCTGTACATAATCACAGAGTGTAGTAATTTCAATGATCAATCCTACTTTTGTCTTCTTTTCATCGACTACTATATCTGGCTGGTTTTCTCAATCTATTTTTGAACTGTCAGCAAAGGGCAATCCCATGTGATATAAACTTTATCATTCTCTGTAATGCTTTTTGGTTTATGTTTTCAATGCTTTTCAGCTACTCCTATATTATAGTATTTGCACAATGCCCAGTGCAACAGCCTTGTCACATTATTGGCCCTTTCGGTATACAGGCCCTCTGCCATTAGTGTATCACACCCAGCAACAAGATGTTCCACTGTCTCCAGCTCTGTTTTATAGAACTGCAGTTGTCTGTTTCTCTCACATCTTCAATGAACTTTGTAAGCCAACATGTAGATAGTCCAGTATCCTGGGTCACCATTATTAATATTTTACCTTTTGGTTTCAGTTCGCCTCTCCTTAACCATTCCAGCATTAAAGCTTGGCCAACATGAAGTTGTTCCAGGAGACCTCTCTACCTTTCCCTATTTGTGGATTTTCCATTTTTTTCTTCTCATCTAATCCTTTTTCTTATATTCTTATTTATTTTTTTGCACATTCAGTTACTAATGGTTTTTGTCTACTTCTGATTTGATTTCCATTCCTACATAATACGGAAATGCTTTGGCTAAACTAAGCAAAGATGTGAATTTAAACTTCTTCTCCTCTTGTTTTAAAACCTTCACTATGTTAGGATCTGAAGAGATCAAGAGATATTTTTGCATTCCTACAATTGCAGATTTATACACATAATCAGTTTTGAGGAGGCCCATATCTACTTCAGAGTGAGGAATATATAATCTTGGTATATATTACTTTTTTTTATACATCATGGGCCAGATTCAGGAAGCCTCCGTGTAAGAGTTATAACTCTTACACGGAGGCTGCAGTTAAACGGTGTGATGTCAGCATGTCATGCATATGCATGAGGTGCATGAGGCATACTGAATCACACCGTAACTCTTACACGGTCCGTGTAAGAGAGTAGGGGGCGTGTCCGTAGGCTAAGCCCTGCATGCGGACACGCCCCTGTAAGTGTAGAATGGCTGAAAGTAAACAGCCATGAGAGAGGCCATGGAAATGTAAATAAACACACTACACAACACATTCCCCCACAGACCATCAGTGTACAAAGTGAACAGAGGCTATAAAATGAAAATAAAAACTGTTTTATTTTTTTAAATGCAGTTAGCAGGCAGTGGGGATATGAGAACTAAATATGCAAAGAAATAGCTTAGTGGTAGAGTTGCCAGCTTAAGAGTAGGCAGGCAGGGTTTGAGCCCACACAACAACCTTTTTTTTTGTAAATAAGCACTAAAAAAGCCCCTGACAATATTGTACAAATGTAAAAGTATACCCTTTTGTAAAATGGAATGAAATGGAGCATATATATTGAAGTAACACAATAATAAAAATAATTAGAAATGTACTGATAGCTAAGCTGCTGTGAGACAGAGTGCCCGTATCTGCGTAGTGTTTAAAAAGCTGCAAACTGTATGCCCGTTGCTAAGCACCGGTTTAACAGGCTGAAACTGTTTGCAACTAGCTGTGCTTAGCTTAACATGTGTGTCACTAGCCAATTAAGGTTTATCCCAGCGCACACCGTTTGCTCGCCGCTCCCACAAGCTAACTGGCAGTGCGCATGCGTTAGCTCCGTGCAAATGAGCGCAGACCTGCTTTTAAGTGCTTAAAAGTGCTTATGGCATGTTTGATTGACAGGTCCTCAACTCATTTCTGTCAGGAAAATTAAAAATCAGTGGTCAGATTCAAACCCAGGATACCATGCACTAGAGTCAAGGTACTAAACCACTAAGCCATGACAGCAATACCTAGAAATGCAGAAATAGCATATATATGGGATAAAATCCAGAATGGAGCATGATAAAGCATTTTCAGTGAAGTAGATACAATTCCAAAATGGCCAATCACAGAAATGTGCCGGAAAAGCGGCATATATAAGCCCCATAGGCGGGAATACACAGCAGAACCGATTGTAGAACAGACCTGCAGTCAGCATGAGTGGAGTAGGTGAGGGACGTTGCTTTCGAGCACAGCGTTGGGGCATTGAGGAGTCCAGATACATGGTCTGGCTCCTTGTCCATCATCACGAGGCCCAACTCATGCAGGGCCAGGTCTCATGGGGAGCGTACAGGGCGGAGGCATGGGACCAGTTGGCTCGTGATCTGACCAGTGCTACTGACATTCCACGCACTGGTGAGCAGGTCCATCACCACCATGCGGACCTGAAGTGATGTAAGCAAGACCAGTTGACCGAATGGATCCAGGAGGCCCGGGATATGCCCAACACCCCACTACTGAGTAAGTTACATTTTACTCATGTATGTAAGGATTTCAACTAGCTGATACCATGGAGATGTGTAGTCCAATATTACTTCCTTTGTATTACAGCTGCAGGTGTCCACTCTGCGAACCGTGAGACGCATGACCATAGGCTGGCGAGGCTGCGCCACCATGCAGGTTAGTAACCCCACCTAGTACTTGTAAATAAATATTATAGTGTAGCATGTATCAGAACACTGCAGTGTATTGATTAAAAGTAATATAATGTGCAAGCAAGAATTGAAAGTCTGCAGGTATGGCTGCAACAAGTTCATCAGTATGCAAGTGTAACTGGAAATATAATTGATAGAAATAAATAGTGCTGTAATACAGATGTCCCACCATTAATTAAATATAGTATAACCTGCAGTAGTCTCCAGAGTACAGCTTCAGAATCTGAGGTAGTCACATGTGAGATTTATCCCCTGTTGAAATGCTGAATCATGACAGAAGTGAGGCTGTTGGAAAGTGTTTGAATCACCACAGGTCTAATATGTGAACAAAGCCTAGAAGTACCAACCTGAACTGTGAAGTTACAGGATGTGTGAGACTGACAGAAAGGGTCATGTATGAATAAATAAAGTAGTAATAACCCCTGAATATATAAGCCTCAGTGTGTTTCTACAGAACTAAATGCATGTGTGAAGTACAAATTAACATCCCAAACTGATTTCAGTGTGTCTGAATCTGGAATGTCTAGGCCAAAATCTGTATATGGTGATAACAGTAAACAATTTGCAGATAGAATGAATGATTATCTGACAGACTAAACAGCCATAGTTGTCCCCTGTCCTGTCATCAAAGTGTAGCAGGATGATGTATCTGATCAAATTCAAAATAAGTAGGATAGTGATGTATTTGTAACAGGTGTAGCATGACAGTCAAATAAAAATCATTTTGAAACATCAGCCTCAACTTAATTGTGTACCTATTACAAATGTATATCAATGTGTAACTTATGAATGTGTCATCACTTTCTATCTCCACCCAACCCTATAATTCCATATAAAAACAACCAATAAATATTGGTATGTGAACATTTCATTAACCATGGACATTTGTCCGTTTCAAAAATATATGCATGTCTGTTCGTGCATGTGCCCTGTTCATACCTGCAAATCTGATGGCCTGTTGCCATTAATCAACCCTGCATGTTGTTTGATTGTGTATTTCCGTTCAAATAATGCATGTGATATTGATATGCCCCTTGTTCAATGGTGTTAATATCTGGGTGTTTGTTTAATGGGAATACCAATGCATGCTGTTACAACTAATCTGAATGGAATAATATGCCACTAACCCAAACTAACATAACTACTCACAAACCTAGAACGCTTGGGAAGGCAGGTCCCAGCGGACCCACCTCTCCCACCTCAGCTGGCGACTGCACCTGGCACTAGTGCCCAGGCCGGACCCTCCTCCGGTGGCCCTGTGCCACCTTCGGGTGGAAGCGCTGCAGGGGATGGGGCCCGTCCCCCCTCTGCAAGCGTGGCCGGAGGAGTTCGTCCACTCACCCTCCAAGGTGTCCGGTCTGTGGTGCGAAGGGAGATCCAAGACTCCGTTCTTGGGCCCCTACGCCAGCTCGAGGCTCGTGTGGCACAGCTAACGGCCCTGCCCGTTGCCCCGCCTACACAGCCCCCAGCACAGCCCCGTCCTGGGCTGTGAAGGAACAGTGGCAACTGCCTATGGGTGGGGATATCAGTTCCACTGTTGCCATCTGTGGGCTCATGCGTCTTGGATATCCCAACCTCCGTCCCGTCAATTGTGTAACCCCCCCACGTGTGTCATACACCGCCCTGTATGCGTCTTGTCTGTCTTGTCTGTTAACCTACCCAACCTACCTCCCCAGCTATACCGACTTCCTTCACCTGACATACCACTCTCACCTGAAAAAAAAAAAGTGCACTCTGTACCCACAAAAAAATTACTCCCATACATAGCTGTCCATGTTGCACACATGTCCGCTTGACATTTAAACTGTTAATTACAATTGGCTTTACAACAAACATTAATGTTGTCCTGACACCTCTCTCAGGGGTGGAAGGTTTCAAATGTCTCACCAAAATACATGGAAATACACAGCTGTTGCTGCTAAAGACATGGGCATCTATGGGCCTTACCTACATCCTTCCTGCAAATCCCACGCTTGTTTCCCTACTGTCTTACCCTCTTTGTGACCCCTTTTTCACCACTTTCCTGTCACCCCTTTTTCTTTCTTTCAAAGAAAATAGCTGGTGTGCTTGTGTTAGCAGAGCTCACCGCCAGTGCGCATGCGTGAGCTCCGCAAACGAAAGCAGACCTGGTTATAGTGCTTAAAAGTGCCTTTATGGCACTTTGATTGACAGGTCCTGTACTCATTTTGAAAACCTGGAAAGAAAAATAAATTCCCACTGCCAGTCTTGAACCCAGGACCTTGGTAACATTAGTCTGTATGACCTACCACTAAGCCATGACTGCCATACAAGAACATAGTGCTAAAATAAATATAACATGTAATAGTAGGAATCAATATAAAGGCAATATAGGAGGTGTACTACCCAATGCATTTCAGGTAGAGTTTTAATGGCCAAATTACTGGATTCCCACACTAGTTCAGTGTTAACAGAAACAGCCCTACTAATTGTTCGCTTGTACATAATAATGTAAGGTAATGTACACATAAGAAGGTATGTATATGTACACATACATATATATAAATATATAGTAATACATATGAAATATAGTCGTAGGTGTCAGTATCCATACACACTCACTACAGGAGACAGTGAAGATAAATGCAGCAGCCAGAATCTGCAACACAGCCTGACTCCTGTGAGACCTACTAACCCCTTAACTGCTGGAAGGTGCCTCCAGCACTTTGATTGATAGACCCTGTACTCAATTTGAAAGCAAAATACAAGCATACTAGTAGGCCCTACCACAAGACCATTGTAACACTAGTCTGTATGACCTACCAGCAAGACATGACTCTCATACAGGGATATAGTGCTAAATAAGTGGAACATGTAATAGTAGGAATGAAGATAAAGGCAATATAGTATGTGTACTACCCTAAGCATGCAGACAGACTTTCACTGTCCCAATTACCGGATTCCCATACTAGTGTGTGTTAACAGAAACAGCCCTGAAAATTGTTAGCTTGTACCCAATATTGTCAGCTAATGTACATATATGACAGTATGTATATGTACACATATGTATATATAGCAATACATAATAAATATAGTTGTGGGTGTCAGTATGCATACACACTCACTACAGGGAACAGGTGGGAGAAATGCAGCAACCTGAATTCACAACACAGCATGAAGCATGAGAGATGTACTAACCTTCACACTCACAGAACATTTTCCAACAGCATACCAGCATGGTCCACGCCCTTACAATCTGAAAGGGCAACGCCTATCTCACATACCTTTTTATAGCACTGTCCTGAAATCACAGTGAGACATGCAATCAGTACACAACTGGCTGTATGCAATTAGCCAATGCTGCCTTACAATTGGTGCAGAGGCCATCACATGGGCCTATGCAGATACCTACAAAAGCATTCAGTACCCACACTCCACACATGCAATACAGTCATTGCACAAACCTGAGAAAGAGAGAGAGAGAAACAGAAATAAGAAAATATACAGACTGACAGCAGCAAAACCAGCAGCAGCAGCAGCAGAAAACAGCAAGCAGCAAGCAGCACCACTGACACAGCAACAGCTGCCACAAACACAGGTAATGCAAAGTAGCAGGTTAATACTGTGTTTACTGTGACACCTCCAAATGTATCATAGTTCACTATCTATAGGTATGTCCATGAGATAGGTTGTGTGTACATAGTCCTGAAATATATACATATGTAATATTGCTGTACATGTTGCCCATACTTAAAACTTCCATAGCTTAGAACACAAGGCCAGTTGTGCATATGATGCAGTAGTTACCAGGGTCAGTAGAGGTTACTCCTCATTGGTGTGGGACCACTGTGTATGTATGGCACTGTTCAGGTACATATCCCGTAGTATGGCCAGGGATTAATATCAGTCTGTCATGTGGTGCTATGTCCTCCAGGGGTGAACGTAGCACACATCCAGGGATACCATTTCGTAACAGTGATGCTATGTGTTCTGCAATGTTGAGGGTGGCTCTCACCTGGACATGTGAGAGGATAGGGAGGTTACAGTCATCTGGGATAACTAATACCACATGTGTAGGAGAATGGGGGTACCTGCACCTAAACTGTCTGCAACAATGTTGCCAATATCTGTGCATTTGGTGAATGTGAAGCATCTTAACACTGCTGACCACAGATGCCTTGCCTTCATGTGAATCTGCCCTGTGCTGCAGTAGCCTCCTGCTATTGTTATACAATGTGCCTGTATCTGTAGTCCACTGGACAGGATTAATAAGTGGTGTGCAGATGTTCTGGGTTAGATATGTGTGTGCACAGTACATGCAGTATGTGGGATGTCTGTGGTAAGCATATGCAAAGGGGCGGTGTGTGTTGTGGCTTCCACTGGCCCAATGGGCTGCATGGATAGCATCACTGTCATAACTAGTGAATAACTGTGTAATTACATGCATACATAGCAAGGTAGTGTACTGTGCTTGTGGTGTTGTTCGGATATGTATATCCAGGCTGAGTAATGTGTGTCCACATCACAGGGTTGGATGGCAACACACATCCAGTATGTAGGGATGAACACCCAGAGTGTGTCAGACGTGTCGCCTGTGCAGAAATATCTGGCCATTACCTGTGCATCCCCCACAACACACACACATGCAACATATGGCAGAAGTACTATAGCAGTACACACATGTTCATAGGTTCATACTAGGCTATTTGCCCTAGGGCATTGATAAGCCTAGTAGAATGTGTTTGTCTTTCGCCACCCAATTACAAGTTATGCTGCTATGCCCTTGTCCGACGTTAGTATACTGTGCCTCTGTCTAACAGTGACATAGAAGTGATACCTGGGGTACAACTATGATCTCCATCCACTCATCCAGATTCCTATGGAAGAGAGTCAATGAGGGACTCTGCCTAACCTGTAGTGTGAGCTCATTACAGAGTGAAGGGAGCATCTTGGTTCAGAATATGCCCCTCCAGCATGTCCATGTATGTCAGTGCTGAGGTCCAGGTCTCCTGAGCATGTGGCTGTATGGGACTCTGATTGCCTGAGGTGCAGCATGTTCATTACTGCTGGGTAGGACATGGCTGTATATGGCACGCACAGATTGCCTCTGAACAGGCAGTATGCCACTGAGTCCAGCTGGATTTCCTTTACCTGGGCAGCATATGACATCTGTTTGAGCCATTGCATCCTCTTGATGAGGTACTGTTGTCCTGTACCAGTTGCTGTAGGTGTCTGGTTAGGTACATCCCAAAAGGTGCATTGTACGCAATTATAGGCCTGATGATGGATGAGTAAAGAGGCACAATGACCTCCCCTGCCATACATGTGAATCCCTCATGATTAGCTGGGCTATATAACATGTCTTTCAATCCACGTTGGCCATGTGGTTGACAAATGACAGACTGCTACCATGTTTCTTCCCCAGGTCCCCAACTACGCCTTCTGTACTCAATGGCCTAACACCTATGTTGTACTTTGCCACCAATGTGGAGGCGTGGAAATCTGCATTGAATATTGATACTCCCTCCCTTGTTCAAGTGTTGGGGCCGACAAGAATGGTAACAGCTATAACTTGGTAGTACTGGTGTGCTCCTGTGAAACCTGAAACAGGTTTATGTTACTGCACAGATATCGATGTCCAGAATGCTAAGTAGGGTTTTGAGTGCGTGCATCCTGAGGTCTAGACTTCCGTGTTGAGTAGCATCACTCTTACTTCCTCATCCTTTGTGATACAAATGGATGTGGGTTTGCCTTATGAGCCTTGCCTAATACAGGCACTATGGGTGTAGCAAGAGGCTCCGCCAAATTCCAATAGGACAGGGGTGACAGGTGCAAGCTGTCCCTAGCAAAGCATACCACCCCAAGATGGCAGGCATTGGCACACCTGTGAATGACACCAGTATGTCAGTCAATTGTTGGAAGGGATCATCGTGCCTTGATATTGTGGCATCGTTCTTGGTGAGGGTAGGATGCTACTCAAGGTCAGGGTCAAACTGTCTTGGGCTACGTGCTCAGAGAGCTCCGCACTGTCTCATGTCATGTAGTCCAGGGAGGTATGTGTCAGGTCATTCACACCAGCATGGACATTGACTGAGTCATACCTGTACTTGCCTTGGGGTTACCTGAGTGTTTGTGTTATGTGGCAGGTCATAGTGCCCGACAGGCTGCACACCGTGACCCTCACCTCGTTAAGCCTGGTGAACGTGATGTTAGTGTGCCTGATGATAGAGGCACCTAGTACAGGTGTATGAGGTGTGTTGTTTACTGTTAATGGCTGTGAGTGTTCAGCACATTGGCTTTGTGTGATATGTGTTGCACGTGTTCGATTCCGTGGTAGTGGTTGCCTGAGTGTCTGCTTAGGAGGTCTCTGCTGCATAGGCAGACCTGTAGTCCGAGCCTACAAGTATGTTCATGTGTGATCATGTGTTAGTTCTGCTGTCGTGGTAGGTCTATGTGAGACTGGAAGTGTAGTGAGTGTGGTTTCCTTCGCCACCTGACTGGTTATGGCGGTATTGAGTAGACAGAGCCTAGCCTCCAGTTTGGTATATGGTTGCATCACTCACATGAGTTTGAATTTGTTGTTAGGAGGAGGGGTTGTCTGTGTACATGCAGCTGTTCTAACATTGTCTCTGGAGTACCACACTCACCAGCTGGACTGGGAGGGAACTGACAACTGACCTCTGGACATGCTAGAATACTATTGTGAATTCGTAATAATTGAAAACAAGGTCCAGTGGGGAGTGAGGGTGTACTGATATTACCTACAACTGCTGACTGATATAAAAGCATCAGTGAGCAAGTGCCAGGTAACCTAAGTGCAATGTGTCACAATTAAGTAAATGCAACAATGACAAGCAGTCACTTGCTGTCATGTGTAACATGGAAATACGTACAGTAAGCAATGCAGATATCAGTAGTGAGTCACAGAAGTGTTGAGAAGCTGTGTATTATGTGGAAGTAGCATACCAGTGAAATAACAAGCTAACAAATAACAAGCATATAAACAAAGGTAGATCCAGGAGGCCTGGATGTAGTGTTTGCTACAGCAAACAAGGTGTAGCAATGTCAGTAAGATACAGCTCAGATATGCAGGCACTATAAACCTGAAACCAGATGTCCCCAGCTATGAATGGCAGAGTACAGCCTATTGTCACACACGAGTGCAGACCACAAACCTTGTTAATGTTAAATAACTGGCCTGAAGGCCAACTGCCTATACCAGAACTAATACACTTGTACACTGGGCCCTCAATCAGCAGTTCCCAACTTCAACGGATGAAAGATATGTGTCCTGCCACCACAGTGCTTGCCACAAACCTCCCTAATGTAAAACAACTGGTCTGAAGGCCAAGTGCTTAGTCCAAATGACTTAGAATGATAGCTACACTGTAATCAAGTTACAACCAAGCAGTAATAAGTACAATTTAATACTCCCTGTATAGAATGTGTACCATGTATTGCTGAGATACTATGCTGATAACCTGTTTGTGTACCTTTCCAGGTTAACATGGCTCCAAAAAGGAACCCAGCATATTCTGCTGCAGAGGATGACGTGATTCACCAGAGCCTGGTGCGTGACTATGCCATCCTGTTCTCACGCACCACCCAGAATCAGCAGGAGAGGTCTGCACTGTGGCAAAACCTAGTTAGCAGGATAAATGATGTTGGCATGCATGATAGGACATATGAGCAGGTGAGACATCACTGCAGTGATTTGATTAGAAATGTCCGCCAGCGTGCTGCAGATATCCGCAGGCAACAGGTTGCCACAGGTGGGGTGGCCACACATCCCCTCACCAGACAGGAGGGGCTACTGCTAAGTGTTGTGGATCCAGCCCCAGAACAACAACAGCAACAGTCATGCATCATGATGGAGGTTGGATCCACACAGCAGCAAGACACCGAGCGTGCAGGTAAGATGCCATATTTATTTATTGTTATTACTTTTACATTTGTTGACCAAGATAGTCTAGCTGGATATATGTCCATTTTCAGTAGAGGCCTGGGGAGAAAAGCTCCACACATAACATAATAAAGGCAGACAGACAAGTTGTTAATACAGACAGCCAACATAATAGAAATATACACCAGCCTGTTAATTAAATCAACATACATTTAAGGAACTCAAACAGTTTAGAGTCATACACAATGTACTGTCGGTTTCAAAGCAATTCTACCTAAAGCATAACGGTTATGCAATAAGGCAAAAGCCATATAGATAATAGTTAGGGCTCAGAAGGGTAGAGAAGTAGAAGGAGTATGAAAGATAAAATAATAGGGAAGAGGCAGGAGTCAAGAAGGGAAGTGAGGAAAAGAAGGAAGACAGTCAAGAGGAGGTGGGAGGGATGGGAGAAGTAGGTCAGAGCATAGAAGGACATCAAGGTGAAAGAAACAGGGTAGAAGCTAGTTTTATGCACAATGAGGGGTTAAAGGTAAAGAGAGGGTGGGGAGAGGGACGTTAGCCTGAGTCCAACAAGAACAAAGCCAGTGGTTTTGGAAGTACAGTTTGAGTTGTCGCTTGAAGAGAGGTAAGGGTGAGATTAGAGTTAACTCCTGGTATGTACATATGACTGTTCTGTACACTGTTACTTCATGCACGCATAAGGTGTGCATGTGGTATGTATCTGTCATCATGATATGTAATTGTGCATGTGTGATACAGACATTATGAGCAGCTGATGTGTATAAGGGAACTAGTGTACTACTGTACTGTATCATGTGCAAAACAAATGGCACACTTGTGCCCACTGACATTACTCTCTTCACACTTCCAGGTCCCTCCCATCTAGCAACGAGGCAGGCCATACATGCTGGTGAGTGTTTTTAACATTACCTGAAAACAATTTATAATACTAGTAAGAGTAGTGTAACTCTGTAGTAGACATGCTGGTGAGTGTGTTTAATAATACCTGTAATACCCAGTTGTACTAAATTAAGAGTAGTGTAACACGGTACTGATGTGTGTGTTTACTGTGGGTGTGCATGTGTGCGAGTGTGCCTGTGCCCATGTGTGCATGTGTGTTAGTGTCCATGAGTGCATGTGTCCATTTCTGAATGTGTGCATTAGTATTGAAGTGCATCTCTGTCAAATATGTGTTGAGACTGTAATCTGTGTTCCCTGTTTTCCTCCCGTAGGTTCTGGTGCTGCTCTGGTGACCTGCAGCAGGGAACCTGAATCTTGTGCCCCAGGTACTGATGATGATGAAATGTCTGTAATGGTGCAGGAAGGTGTGTCTGGGTCCACCATTGGTCAGCCAATTGACAGTACACAGCTGTCAACCCCGTCAATGCGCACAGTCATCCTGCCGTTACATCCTTTGTCACCATTGTCCCTAGGTGATGGACAGTCTGCAGTGGGCATAGATCAGGGTAATGTGGTACCTGTGGTACATGCATCCCCACAAGGCAGCCATGAGCAGGGTCCTCCAATGGTACCACGCAGACAGTCGCCCATGGGTTCTCGTGACGCATCCGTGGTCGTACTGCCTCTGGCCGACGTGCCCAAGGAGGTATGTCAACCTCCACTATGTTTAGAACTGTCATGCAGGCACAGGCACGTATGGAAAGGTACACCAGACAGGGTCTGAGGGAGCTGAGAGCATGTCGCACAGCCATGACAGACTGCATGCGTGACGCTGCGAATGCTATCCGTAACTTCACAGATGTCGTTGACAGACGTTGTTGGGGGCATAGAACAGCTGCTCTACAACCAGATGTCCATGGGCCAGGGCGATGGTGTGCGTTTGCGACGTCGACGTGGCCGTATGCCAGCAACAGCACCAGCTGGCAGTGGCCGCCGACGACAACAGGCCCACTCACGCACCTCAAGTGCCAGCACCAGCCCCAGCAATGCTGGGTCTGTGCTGTCATCAAGACGCCCCAGGAGACCACGTGCACGTGGCTCTGGACAGTCCCAACAGGGAACTGTGTCCAGTCAACACACCCCTGCTTCTGACGACAGTACCCAGTCTGGGTTAGTACCGGATACAGCCCGTAGCACCCCTGCCAGGCACAGGTACCGTGTCCGTGCCCACAGACACTGATCTGGATGACCTGACAGGTGCAGTCTGTGGCTGTCCACAAAACCCTGTACATGGCAGCCATTATGTGGGACTGTGTGCGTGCTTACACACATGCAGAAACCTAACACCTAGGGCAAACACATACACACACACACTGCACCAACACTGGTCCACCCTGTACTGCTGCCCCTCACAAACACACATACACACACATGTCAATTGGTGTTACCAGTGGCTGGCTTGGGCATACCTAACCCACACCCTGTGCATATGATGACACTGTGCCACCTCCTGCATACTACAACATTGGTGCAGGAAAAGGTAAACACGTTGCTGATGCACAGGGTGACTACATAGATGTGTATAAGTAGTAACATGTTGGTAACTGTTCACTGTTCCACTATGATTGTGTGTATATCCCAGCAGTCCTGCTGCAGTAACTGTATGAATGTCCTCAATTGTTATCTGCACCCATACTACTTACCAAAGTGTACCAGCTGCACACCATCACATGCTAACATTGACTATGGGAATGCGCATCATGTGCTGTTATGTAGATTCAGCTATATGTATCTGTTCTGTCACACATGCATTTATACACACCCTGCTACCCACACACATGCACACGCCACCTGCCATTCCCATTATTTATTACCCTACATGAGTAGCTGTCGATACATGACAGGTACACATTTGAGAAGTGCACTATGTTGTTTACTACCGACTTCCTCTTCTCTACCTGTACTCACAGGGTGCAGGCAACCTCATCAGTTCAAAGATGTAATGTGCATCAGGTACTGTGGTACCCTGATTGCCACATCAAACATGTTTCCCATACGGAAATGCACACACAGACACATCCCACATCCACACACTTGCCACATTCAGGCTTCAAAACACTATCTAGGTATATTCTGGTACATGTGCGTGTTACAGTAGC
This sequence comes from Protopterus annectens, assembly GCF_019279795.1. Lineage (NCBI taxonomy): Eukaryota > Metazoa > Chordata > Ceratodontiformes > Protopteridae > Protopterus > Protopterus annectens. The sequence continues at coordinate 682,335,450 of NC_056751.1, read as the reverse complement.
ATGTAACACTATACTGAGTACTGGCAGTTGTCTGTTGTCATGTTGTTTGTATAGAATAAAAGAATTGTTTGATTATCCTACTTCGTTTTGTGGACATTACTTGAAGAAGTGTTACCTTACATGTGTTATTGGTACCACCACCTTCTCTTTGTAGTTTTGTTTGTATAGGGTGCTGTCAACATCACTGCTTGTTAAGGGTAATGTGCACCCTGCAGTGCATAGCCCCATGTGGCAAAAGCCACATCCCACCCCATCATTGTGCACACACACTAACCCCACCCACAGTAAAACACATACTTTCCATTTGCAAGATTCAAACCCATACCTAACTGTGTTATGACAGTAGAAACAGACACATTAGCAGAGTGTGCTATTTGCAGTAGTTGGAGAAATCCTTTCTAATGCTGTACTTAGAGGGTGCTGACATCATCTGTGTGTAGGAGGAGGGATGTGCACCCTGTAGTGTGTTCTCCCAGTTGGCAAAAGGCACTTATCCCTCCCAGCATAGTGCACACACATAAACCCCACTCATACTAACACACATACATTCCCTTTGCAGGATTCAAACCCCTACCTAACTATGTTATGACACTGGAGAAAGACGCATTAGCAGAGCGCGCTATGCGAATTACTGGAGGACTTTGATACAGGTAATATAGTTATAGAGTCCTGACATCATCAGTGTTTCAAAAGGGGATCTGCATCTTGTACTGTACTGTCACAGTTGCTAATAGGGGTATTTCCCACACACACATCGATGTGTTCGAGGTTTGCATATGTGGGGGATCCAGTACTCCAGTGTGATTAGTATATGGTTTGATTGCAACAATGAGGGATATACTCCCAGTGGTGAGCATTTTGTACTCATGTTTGTGATGATCAGGTCTAGTATATCTGCCCCTCTTGTGGGAAGGTTGGTTACCTGTTCCATAGCTAAAGAATGTCTGATCTATGGGAACCCTAGAGCTTGGGTATTGTGGCTTGTGTAATGTTCACAGTCTATGTCTGGGTAGCTGACGCCACCCAGTATGATGGTGATTGCAGAGAAATCTATACTCTCCTGTGTCAGCATGAAGGCTGTGTGGGAGTCCTGAGTTTGAGAGGGTGCTGTAAGAGCTCCTCTGTGTCTCTTTCCATGTGGTCCAGGGAGGTACATCTCAGGTTGTTTGCACCAGCATGGACAATGACTGCCTCATAGTTGTACTTGCTGTGGAGTGACCTGTGTGCCTGTGTTATGTGGCACATTCTATCACCCGACAGGTAGCTAAATGTGACCCTCACCTTGCTCTGTCTGGAGGGCGGCACGCCTGTCAACAGCTCATGTCAAGCAAGTTCACACCCCTCATAAATGATGTGGAAACCTTCAAAGGCCCCAGGCCTGTTGAAAATATGGACCAGACTGCAGATACCTGTATAAAGGCATTCTATGGACACATTCAGGAATGCATGGATCATGAAACCACATATGAAAGCATGACCCAATTCTCCAAAGGCAGATGTCCTGTGTGCCGGACACCAGCCATAAACACACTATACAATAGAAGGATGACGCCACTACATGATACAACAACCTCCCAAAATGTGAAGGCATCACTGATGAGTATTGGAAGACAACTACAGGCACCCATACGATTGTCTAAGGCCATCTTTGAGAGAAGATTCCACAAGCCACTGAGGATAATCACAAGGCTTTCTGTAGTTATGTTAGGAACCTGGGTGGTACTACCCAGATATGCTCAGAGGTAATCCAAGATGTCACACGAAATACAAAACACACAGACATTGCCATCATCCTAGTGGACAGGTTCACTGCTGCCTTCTCCCCCCCACCACACCAAAAGGGCAAATATGTCTCACGGCAGAGTGCTGCCCCCCCTGACATCACAGATGCTCAGGTAAGAGATGCCCTTCCCAAAGCAATAAACACTGCATCAATGGGACCAGACAGTGTCCCAGGCTGTGTCCTACATGAACCACAAGAAGAGCTACACCCAGACATAACACCACTGTTCAATCCCAGCCTTACTACACGATATGTGGCCAAAGAGTGGCGTACAGCAACAGTGGTCCCTCTACATTCAGGTGGTGCCTTCACGGATCCTGGACACTATTCGCCCATATGTCTGACTAGCTTTGTCTGCAAAGCTATGGCAAGGATCATCATGAACCTCACATATCTAGATATTGTGGACCTACAGACATGTCACCATACACAGTTTGGCTTTGTTAATGGCAGATCCTGCCTCTCAAACCTGTTTGATTTCTTTGAAACAGTCACCAAGGCCACTGTCAAGGGAAGGAGGTCTACACAGCCTACCTGGACCTTGCATAAGCCTTTGATACAATACCCCACTTGTGCATTCTAGGAAGCTCACCAGTGTACATATTAACCCCTATGTCACTATGGTTATTGCACAGTGGCTCAAGGGCAGAACACACATGGCTAGAATTGCTGGAGCCATGTCAGCCTCCAACCTGGTACAAGTGGTGTCCCACAAGGCTCAGCCCTGGGAGCTGTCATGTTCATTATATATTTATCATAGGTACAGGCCAACATGGAAGTACTGTGGCTGAGCAAGTCGCAGGTGACTGCAAACCGGACGCCATAATCAACTCTCCAGCTAACACACGCATCCTCCAAAAGGGCCTCTTGCAAACACACGACTTGTGCCACAGCCATGGCCTCAAGGTGAATGTCAGAAAGCGATAGTCATCCCTTTGTCAAACACAAAGTGACCACAAAGTACCACATATGTGTTAATCCATTAAGTGCAGACGAAGGAATTATGGACCTTGGGGTACACAGGTTGATAGCATTCTACCATTTGACAACAACATGGACAAAGTGGTTAGGAAAGCATGTTATATGGGCCACATCATCATGATGGGATCCACATGTAGATCAGGGAGGACATTGTGCCCCTTTACTCATCCCTCATCATGCCCATAATTGACTATGATGAACCTGTCGGCATGCACCTTACCAGACACCTGCAGCAACTGGAGATACCACATACGCACCTCGACAAGAGGATCAAAGGGCTCAAACAGATGCCACATACTGACTGGTTAAAGAAACAGCAGCTCTACTCAGTGGCATACTGCCTCTTCATAGGCAATCTGTGCCTGACATATAAAGCCATGTCAAACCCTCACTTAATGGCCATGCTGCACCTCAGAATATCCAGATCCCATCAGGATACACGCTGGAAAGACTTGAACCTCAGGAGTGATATACATAGGACATGCTGGAGGGGCACATTCACAACTCAGAGGCTCCCTTCATTCTTGAATATTATCCCAATAGAGGTTAGGCAGAGTGACTCAGTGACTATCTTCAAGAGTGATATTAATGACTGGATGTGACATTGTAGGGTTACCCTGGGTATCACTTATGTGTCACTGTGAGACAGAGGCACAGTATACTAACCTTGGAAAAGGGCATAGCAAGACAGATTTACAATGCATGTTGAAAGCCACACACATTCTGGCTAGGTGGATACATGCCCTGGGCAGACATCCCTGTATGAACCTATGGACCTATGTATCTTGTTCACCATTGGCCCTATGTGCTGTTAATCACCAATGCAATCTCAATACTATGGTAGCATGTGCAAAGGTCAGTTGTCAGTCACCTCTATGGTACAGTTGTGGAATATGTGTGTCATGTAGTAATGTCACAGCTGCCACATGTACACAGTCAACCCTATCCCCTACCCATGGATGTACAACACATGTATGAGATGGAAACACATGGCCAAACTGTGGACTAAGCACTCTGAACCCAGTACTGGCATAACCTGTCTGGTGGCATGAAATACTACAGTGACAGCAATACCAATCTGATGTGGACCTACACGGACAGCAATACAAGCATGGAAACACACCGGCCAGTTGTGGAGCCTAAGGATAGCATCCTGCATGACTGGCAGACATCTCTGCAGCTGGCACACAGGCATACATTAGGCCTGCACACAGCACGCATAACACATAGCACACAAATCCTGTGTGTCAAACAAGCACAGTCTGTACAGCTATACAACACTACTGCCGCAGTTGTGTTAGGTACTTTATTGTCCAGTACAGTGAGAACATGCTCACCAGGCTGGACAAGGTGTAGGTCACAGTGATATGCTCATGGGGCACTGTGGTCCACCACATAACACAAGCATACAGGTCAGTCAGATGCATGGACACATATGACTCAGTCATTGTCCATGCCACCACAGCTGATGTGGGATGTCCCTCACTGGGATACATGATAGGGAACATGGAAGGGATCACTGAGCAAGTGACACAGGCTGGTAGACCCCGACCTTGGTTGGCATCAGACCCTCACCAGGGATTCTGACATATTACTGAATGCTAATGAATTAGTGTAGCTACAACACCCTAGCTGAACGGTTCTTAGCATGCAGTCACTGCATTGCTATGGAATAACGTCTTACCACTCCCACAACAGGTGAAAACATGCAGCACCTGTACATCAACAACATGTAGACTATATGCCCCAGACCAGGTGTGTATCCCTCACTACTAGGCTGATAGCATCTACATCTCACACTGTATATACACATCCCACATGCAGCACCTGCACAGAAGACCACAGTCATAATGTTACCCTGTGCAAATACCATGTATTCACATGTGGCAGGCATCACACATGGTAACTATTGAAGGTCACAGGTACATATGTGTATTTGGCACACACATACATCATGTGTGCATTGCCATAACTGGTTTAATCAATGTCATGCATTATTGTGAGGGACAACCCGCACACATGGACATTCTGTGTGGGCAAAACACACGTGGCATGTCTGTAATCAAAAGCCATACATAATTGTGATATCGTTTAGAAAGGGGTATGTGCATCCTGTAGTGTGTTTTCCCAGTTGCCAAAAGGGATATTTCAGTCATACACACTTACCACCCCTTCACACACACTTGCCGGATTCAAACCCCTACCTAACTATGTTATGACACTAGAAATGGACGCATTAGCACAGCGCTATTCGCATTACTGGGAGATTTCTTTCTCCCTGATATACTTATAGGGTGCTGACATCATCAGAGTTTAGAAAGTGGAATGAGCATCCTGTGGTGTGTTTTCCCAGTTGCCAAAAGGGATGTTCCTTTCATACACACTTACCCCCTTCACACACACTTGCTGGATTCAAACCCCTACCTAACTATGTTATGACACTAGAGACGGACGCATTAGCACAGCGCTATTCGCATTACTGGGAGATTTCCTTTCCCCTGATATACTTATAGGGTGCTGACATCATCAGAGTTTAGAAAGTGGAATGAGCATCCTGTGGTGTGTTTTCCCAGTTGCCAAAAGGGATGTTCCTTTCATACACACTTACACCCCTTCACACACACTTGCTGGATTCAAACCCCTACCTAACTATGTTATGACACTAGAGACGGACGCATTAGCACAGCATGCTATTCGCATTACTGGGAGATTTCCTTTCCCCTGATATACTTATAGGGTGCTGACATCATCAGAGTTTAGAAAGTGGAATGAGCATCCTGTGGTGTGTTTTCCCAGTTGCCAAAAGGGATGTTCCTTTCATACACACTTACACCCCTTCACACACACTTGCCACTTGCTGGATTCAAACCCCTACCTAACTATGTTATGACACTAGAGACGGACGCATTAGCACAGCACGCTATTCGCATTACTGGGAGATTTTCTTTCCCCTGATATACTTATAGGGTGCTGACATCATCAGAGTTTAGAAAGTGGAATGAGCATCCTGTGGTGTGTTTTCCCAGTTGCCAAAAGGGATGTTCCTTTCATACACACTTACCCCCCTTCACACACACTTGCTGGATTCAAACCCCTACCTAACTATGTTATGACACTAGAGACGGACACATTAGCAGAGCGCGCTATTCAGATTACTGAGAGATTCCTTTTCTCCTGATATACTTATAGGGTGCTTACATGATCAGTGTCTAGAAAGGGGAATGAGCATCCTCTGGTGTGTTTTCACAGTTGCTAGGAGTAACATTTGGACCAAGTGTGTGAGCATGCCCAGTTCAGCCTTCCCATGGCATGTTGTGTGAAAGATGTCTCATTTATCTAAGTGTGTGAGCATGCCCAGTGTGGGCTTTCCATATGTTGAACTCTGCAGCCCATCACATTTGTGGATGAGTGTGACCTTCAACAAATACCTCCAGTTTATGGTTGTGTGTTCTGTGCCATGTTGTGTAGTTACTGTCCAAATGCTTTTGTCTGAACACAACAGGGAGTATACTGTGCCTGCAGGTTTTGCATGGGATACTTTGCACACAATTGTCAACATCCGCTCATACTGACCTAACACTGTAGTACTGTATAGTGTAGTGGTTCAGTACTTTCACTGTGGTGGTCAGTATCCTGGGCTTTAGTCCTATCACTGCTTTACATTTCCATAGTGTGCACAACAGCCTGGTTAGGGTCCAGTTGTGCACATCTGCACAAAGGCGGTGCCTCTACGGACCCTGGTAATTACTGCCCCATAAGCTTAACAAGTCTAGTCTGCAAAGCTATGGAGAGGATCATAATTGAGCTCATAAACAAAGATATAGGGGACATGCAGACATTGTACCCATCCCAGTTTGGCTTGGTCAAGGGCAGATCATGCCTTTTGTACTCGGTTGACATCTTCAAAACGGTCACTTAGGCCATTGTTGGGGAAAGGCAGTCCATACAGCCTACCTTGGCCTTGCAAACACTTTCAACACAATACCCCACTCAGGTATTGTGGAAAACCCTAACAACTGAAATGTAAACCCATATGTCACAAGATGGGTTGCAAACTGGCTTAAGGACGGGACCCACAGGGTTAGAGTTGCTGGCACTATGTTAGACTCCAGGCTGGTCACAGGTGGTGTCACACAGGGCTCAGTCCTTGGCCCCTATTGTTTGTCATGTACTTCCCAGAAGTACAGGCCAACATGGGAGGACTTTGGCTGACAACGTTTGCAGATGACTGCACACTGGGCGCCATAGTGGACAGTGCATCAGACACGGATATCCTTCAGAAGGGACTCACGGTAACTGATAGCTGGTGCCAGAGCCATGGCCTGAAGTCAAAGTGCACAACATGTGTAGACATACCCTTCAGGAAAAGCAAGGTAACCCCAAGCTACCATATAGGTGGCAATCCTCTAAGCACAGAGGAGGTTATCATGGACCTGGGGACCCAGGTTGACAGTCGCCGTTCTTCTGACACTCACGTTGCTAAAGTGGCTAGAAAGACCTTCTACATTGCCCACCTGATCAGGATGGGATTCACATCCAGATCTAGTGGGTCATTGTTCCCTGTACTCTTCACTTATCAGACCGGTGATCGAGTAGAATGCCCTATTCTGGATGTATCTCACCCAACATCTGCAGCAATTGGAGACACCCTGAATGTATCCCACCTAAAGGATAAAGGAACCCCAACATCTGTCATATGCAGCCAGATTGAAGACACGTCTGCTCTATTCAGTCACAGACCGCCTGCTTAGAGGTGACATGTGCCTGACATGCAAGGCCATGTCCAAACAGGGATTAATGGACATGCTCCACCTCAGAATCGTCAGATCCACCTGAACCAGTAGTGCAAGTGACTTACACCTTAGCATGGATGTACGTTGGACATGTTGGAGTGATGGAGTTGTCACTCGGAGACTCCCTATGCTGTGGAATACAATCCCGGTCCATGTGAGGCAGAGCACCTTGCTGGCTGTGTTCAAGAGGTATCTTGACCTGTGGATGGGAGGTCATACGCTTAACCCGGGATCGCCACTGTGTCACTGCTGGAGAGAGGCACGACAAAATAATGGGCACAGTACTGTTTCCATATAAGGGGTGGTGTACGCCAACAAACTCTGGGCTAGGCTTATACCTGCCTTAGGGAAGATAGCCTAGTATAACCCTATGTACCTATGAACCTATCTGACCATGTTGCATTATGTTCAGATGTGAACTACTTACAACAGCCTCATCCAACATCAGTAGTGTATTCCACAACATGGGTGTACATTGGCAAACACTACCGATGTGCCCTAGGCCATTTCTAATGCTAGTCGGAGAGTGTGTTTGTCCGTCAACACATTGTAAGTGTAGTTTGCCATGACATATGTCTTGTTTAGTATACTGTGCCTCTGTCTACCTGTGACATAACATTGATACCCAGGGTAAACCTACCATCTCCCATCCACTCATTAGGATTCCTGTTGAGGGGAATCAACGAGTGACTCTACGGATAACCTGTACTGGTAATTTACTCATGCGTGGCTTCTGTGTTATGGATAATGCAGTACAGCCTGTCCTATGTATGTCAGTGCTGGGGTTCAGGTCCCTCATGTGCATAGCTCCCTGCCATTCAGATTGTACAAGGTGCAGCATGTGCATTGATTCCAGCTTGGACATGGCTTTCTACATCAGGCACAGCTTGTGTCTGGGTGGACAGCATGGCAGTGTGTGGAGCTGCACTCTGTTTAATCAGGTGACACATTACATGTGTTCCAGCTCTTTCATACTCCTGGTGAGGTACTGTTGTGGACTTTACAGTTGCTGGATGTGTCTGCATGAGGTACACCCCACAGGGGCTGTTGTGGTCATTTCTAATGCTGATGAAAGATAACTGCAGAACCACAATGACCTCCCCTTAGCTAGATGTCAGAAAGCATGGACCATGCAATCACAAATAAAAACAGGACCCTCTCCACAAAGGGAAAGTGGCCTGTCTGGTGGACCACAGCCATAAACAAACTGTATAACAGATGAGGGATACTAATGCAAGACAGAGCTACATCTCCAAAAGGGAAGACAGCTGTGATTAGCACTAGTAGAAAGCTACATTATGTCATAAAGACATGCAAGGTCAACTTGGGGACATAAATCACCAAAGACAATGAAGGTAACCACACTGCTTTCTTCAGTTATGTCAGACACCTGGTTGGGAACCCTCAGATATGCTCAGAGTTGGTACACAACAACATATATTCCAGTGACCTGACAGATATTGGCAACATTCCGCCGATGAGCTTCAGTGCGATTTGCCCCCTCCCTCACCCCCAAAAGAAGATAGTTATCACAGCTGTATGTAACCTCACTGTCATCTTGGATGTCCATGTGAGAGCCGCACTCAGCAAAGACAAGTACACAGCATCAATGGGACCTGATGGTATCCCCGGTTGCATGCTATGTGAACTCCAGAAGGAGCTGGACCCGTATATACAAATGCTATTTAACCTTAGCCTTGCTACAGGATATGTACCTGAACACTGGCGTACGGCAACAGTGGTCCCACTCCACAAAGGAGATGCCTCCACAGACCATGGCAACTACCACCACACAAGCTTAACCAGCCTTGTCTGCAAAGCTATGGGAAGAGTCATTATGGAGCTCTTACACAGAGACATTGCTGACCTACAGACCCTTGATCCCACCCAGTTCAGCTTTGTACAGGGCAGATCCTGCCTTTTGCACCTAGTTGACTACTATGAAACTGTCAGTAGGGCCATTGATGAGGGCTACACAGTCCACACAGCCTACCTGCACTTGGCTAAGGCCTGTGACACAATACCCCACTCAGGCATCATAGACAAGCTCAACAGCTGACATATAACACCATATGTCACAGGATAGGTTGCAAAATGGCTAGGAAACAGAACCCATAAAGTCAACATTGCAGGTGCCTTGTCGGATTCAAAGCCAGTCACAGGTGGTGTCCCACAAGGATGTGTCCTGGGACCCTCTTAATTGGTATTTACTTTTCAGATGTGAAAGCAAACATAGGAGGGTTGTGGCTGACAAAGTTTGCAGATGACTGCAACCTAGGCACCATAGTGAATACATCAGCCGGCACACACATCCTACAGAATGCCGTCACAAAGACGGATAGCTGGTGCCAGACTCATGGCCTGAAACTGAATGCAACTGATGTGTAGTCATCCCCTTTGGGAGGAACAAAGTACCCACAGATCAATACATAGACAGCAACCCACTGAGCACAGAAAACAAATCAGACACCTGGGGACACGTGTAGATAGTGACATCTCATTTGACACCCATGTTGCCAAAGTGGTTAGAAAGACTATCTATCTTGGCCACCTTATCATGGAGGGTTTTCCATCCAGATCATAGGAGGTCATTGTACCACTATACTTCTCCCTTATCAGGCCCATGATTGAATACAAAGCCCCATTTGGTATGTACCTCACCCAGCACTTGCAACAGCTGGAGAGACCCCAAAAGTACCTTACCATGAAGATCAGGGGTCTACAACACATGTCATATGCTTCCAGAATAGAGGAAACCCAGCTTTATTCAGTGTCATACCGCATACTTACAGGTGACCTATGCCTGACATACAAGACCATGTCCAATCAGGATTTGGTGGACATGCTCCACTGCAAGCAATCCAAATCCACCAGAACCATGAGAGCTGAAGATTTGAACCTCAGCACATACATGTATAGGACATGCTGGAGGGACAGAGTCATAACTCAGAGGCATCTCACACTCTAGCAGAGTATCCCAGTTCATGTTGGACAGAGTCCCTCACTGACTCTCTTCAAGAGACATCTGGACAACTGCATATGAGACAGAGGCACAGACTAGACAGAGGCACAGTCATGTTATTCAATTACGTAAGGGGTCATAATGTGTCACTACTAAGTCAGAGGCACAATATTCGAATCTATTCTGTACACTTATTACCACTATAAGGGGTGGCAATAGCCACATCACTATGGCTAGGCATATACATGCACTAGGGCAGATAGCCTACTAGTAAACTATGACACTATGAAACTATGGTGTATGTGTAGGTATTGTCAGTCAAGCACTATGATGTGGTTTGGGGGCTTGATATCTCACTGTATTCCAACATTGTTTTGTCTATTCCTTCTAGCATGTCTAGGGATCAGTTGCTAGTGTCCTCTCCTGCTCAGCTGGTGAACCTGGGAATATTGAGGCAATGTTACAATTGCCTCATGTACACTGACAACCCTCTCCTTCTCCCATAAAACACACATACATGTGAGAGATGCAACTATATAGCCAAAGTGGAGGCTGAGCTCTCTCAACATAGGACTAGCAAGACCAGAGAGAAGGTGAAGGTAACCACACACATCACAAACCCAGTCTCACATAGCACTATCACAACTTAAAATCATACACATAGACACACAAAGACATACTCGGAGGCTCTGATCAGAATTCTACCAAAACAGCAGCGGCCACCACAGCAGACACCCACACAACTGCCTCCACAGGGCACAGCACATGCAACACATAGACCACAGAGTCAGTGTGCCAAACAGTCACAGCCCTTAAGGCCAAACACAATGCCAGACACACTTGTCATAGGTGACTCCATAGTCAGACACACTGACGCCCCGCCCACCAGATCGAGTACGGAGGAGGTCACAGTAAGCTGCCTATCGGGCACTGGAATCCACCACATAATGCAAGCACTCAGGTCACTCAACTGCAAGTACAAGTCTGACCCAGTCATTATCCATGCTGGTGTGAACGACCTGAGATGTACCTCCCTGGACTACATGGAAAGAGACATAGAGGATCCCTCTGATTATGTAGGCCAGGCAGGTATGACCCTGACCTTGAGCAGTATACTACCTTCACCAAGTATGATGCCACATAAACAGAGACAAGATGATCAGCTGTAATAATTTGCTTAAACTATGGTGTCATTCAAAGAGGGTCCAATGTCTGTCTGCCTGGGATGACATGCTGGACAGGCCACGCTGATTTGCAAGGGACGGCTTGCACCTGTCACCCCTGGGCTTCCGGATTTCGGATGATGCTCTTGCCACACCCATTGTGCCTTTTTTATGCAAGAATCAGATTCTACACCTACCACCCTAGAACACAGAAAAGGAAAGACACTAAGGGTAATGCTGCTCAATGCCAGAGGTCTCAACCTCAAGCTGCACACACTCGACGCCCTTCTCAGTATGTAGCACATTGATGTCTGTGCTGTGCCTGAAACCTGGTTCACGGCTTCTGACAGCACCCCGGCACTATCGGGTGTTACCTCATATCATGCGTTCCGGCACCAAAATCCGGACAACACCAGGAAAGGAGGGTGGGTGTCCATATTCATCAAGGACACCCTCACCTCAAGGTTGGTGGCAACACACGATGCATCGGAGACCATCCAGGTGCCAGTAACCGTAGGCAAGACTGCTCTGCAGTTTGTAGCATGTTACATGCCACCCTCTCAAACTCAGGTACCTCACACAGCTGTCCGAAAACACTGGAGGGGATAACTGTATCTCCAAACACCATCATACTGGGTGATTCCAACTATCCAAATATAGACTGGGATCACTAGTCAAGCCCCAACACTCTAACCCAAAGGTTCCAAGAGTTCATACACTCAAATGCCATGGAACAACTGGTCACCATCCCCACAAGTGGAGACAACATACTAGAACTCATCATCACGAACATGGGGTCACACTGTTCAACACCAGCAGTATACCCATCATTGGTGAGATCAGATCATGAACTAATCTCAGTGGGAGTCCACATCCCACCCACACCCCAGATGGAAAAAAAACAAAGAAGACTGTCTCAAATGCCGACTTCACATTTCTAAGGACTGGTGTGGTCTCTTTCAAGGCCCCCAAGCCAGCGGACACCATTACCCAAGCCGCTGTATCACTTACAAATGCCTTCTACCAGCACCTCCAGGACTGCATGGATCAAGCAATCCCAAACAAAACAAAGACTCTTTGTACCACAGGCAAGCATCCAGTCTGGTGGACCCCAGCCATAAACAAGCTCTACAACAAAAGGAAGGAGCTACTACAACATAGAGCGACATCCGTAGAAGGGAAGACACCCCTGCTCATTATGAGTAAAACACTGGGTTCCCCCATACAATCATCCAAGGCAAGTTTTGAAGTAAACCCACTCAGGACTCAAGGGACAATCATGAGGCATTTTTTTACCTATGTTTGACACCTGGGAGGGAACTCCCAGATATGCTCAGAATTAGTTTGGAATGATGTAAATATCACTGAACCTACAGACATTGCCAACATACTGGCTGACAGGTTCAGTGCGGATTTCTCCCCCCCTCCCCCCAACTGGAGGGGTATCTACACCAGAGGATTGTAGCCCCCCAAACATCTCCAATGCTGGGGTGAGAACTGCTCTATCCAAGGCGGAAAACACTTTATCCATGGGACCAGATGGTGTCCCCAGTTGTGTGCTCCATGAACTCAATGAGGAATTACACCCGCAGTTAGGGCAGCTGTTTAATCTTAGCCTCACCTCAGGATATGTGCCCAAGGAGTGGCATACGGCAATGGTGGACCCACTTCACAAAGGAGGTGCCTCCACCAACCCCGCCAACTACCATCCCATCAGCTTGACAAGCCTGGTCTGCTAAGCTATGGAGAGGATCATAATGGGAATGATAAATGAAGACATAGGGGACTTGCAGACGTTGGATCCAATCCAGTTTGGCTTTGTCAAGGGCAGATCATGCCTTTTAAACTTGGTTGACTTTTTCATGACAGTCACCCAGGCCATTGACGTGGGCAAGGCAGTCCACACAGCCTACCTTGACCTGGCAAAGGCTTTCGACACAATACCCCACTCAGGTATCATTGAAAACATCACCAGCTTAAATGTGAGCCCATACATCACAGGATGGGTTGCAAACTGGCTAAGTGACAGAACACACAGGGTCAAAGTTGCTGGTGCCATGTCACACTCCAGAGCTGTCACAAGTGGTGTCCCACAGGGCTCAGTCCTGGGCCCACTTTTGTTCATCATCTACTTTTCAGAAGTACAAGCAAACACAGGAGGATTATGGCTGACAAAGTTTGAAGATGACTGCAAACTGGGAACCATAGTTGGAAACCCATCTGACACAGACATCCTTCAGAAGGGTCTCATAGACACAGATAACTGGTGCCAGAGCCATGGCCTTACGTTAAACGCTAAACAATGCATAGTCATACCCTTCGGGAACAACAGGGTTACCCCTAGTTCCCATCTAGGTGGCAATCCTCTAAGCACAGAAGAGGTTATCAGGGACCTGGGCACCCAGGTTGACAGTAATATTTCATTTGACACTCACGTTGCCAGAGTAGGCCTGGGGCTGTTCCTGCTATTAGGACAGAGGTGTGACCTGGTAGTGTCAGGGTGCTGATGTGGGCTTTGACCCTGTTTTCTATTACAGCACTGATATCTACATTCTCTATACTGTGTGCATTTACACTGCACGCATTTATACTTCTGGCATTGGGTAGCATTACATCTAGGTTACTATCCCTTGTGGTACCTATGAGTTAGGTTTGTGTTTTTTGTGGTTTATGATTGGTGAGGGTGGATGTTAGTCAGGTCCTCAGGTGTGCATATGGTACATGGTATTACATTACTTAACACATGGCATTCATGCCTCAGGTGGTGCTGCAGGGCTGCCTCTGTCGGATGCACATACTACACTCCCTGTACATGTTTGGAAGCAGGTTGTGTCATGTTAGGCATCCCTGTTACTATATGAGTGAGTCAGAGCGGTAATCAGTCCCAGTGTTCCTACTGACCAAGTGTATGTGCTATGCGTTGCCTCTTTGCCAAGGCCAGGGCATACTGGGCACGCCTCCTTCTGCCTACTGGGACAAGGTCAGGTTGTTCCTCCTCCGAGTCACCCTCTGCCTGTGGTGGCCTTGGCAATGGTGGGGGGATGTTAGGCCCAGCCCTGTGCTGGTCCTGCTGCAGCTGTTTCCGCAGGATCATATTATGTAGCATAGCACATATCATGACCATTTGGGTACATGTAGTTGGTGTGTACTGCAAGGCTCCACCAGATGTGTCCAGACACCGGAACCATGACTTGAGCAGCCCAAACACACGCTCTATGACATTACGTGTTTGTGCGTGTGCCTCATTATGGTGTTCCTGTTCAGGTGTGTGTGCATTTCTGATGGGTGTCATCAGCCACGGCTCAAGTGCATAACCTGCATCCCCCACTAGGTGTCCATGTGGGAAGTCCCCACTGGCAAATGATTGGTACAGCTGCGGCAGATGCCAGATGTGGGAATCGTGGTAGCTCCCAGGGCAGCCAGCACACACATTCATTATTATGCCCTGGGCATCACACACGACCTGGCAGTTGATGGAGGGGTATCCCTTGCGGTTAATGTAGACTCTACCCAGCTCACCAGCTGGTGCTTTGATGCGTACGTGCGTGCAGTCTATTGCACCCAGCACCTCAGGGTATCCCGCTATTTGCTGGAAGAGACGATATTGCTGGCCACAACCTCACGGTCATTAGGGACATATATATGATCACCGACATGTGCTGACATGGCATCCAGGAACTGGTGCAGTACCCTGGAGGCTGATGCCTGTGATATCCCCATCATATCACCAGTTGGTCTCTGGAAGGTACCTGTTGCTAGTATTCTTAGGCCAACACATACCTTGGTTTCCACTGGGATGGGTTCCCTCTGTTGGTTCTGTGTGTGAGATGTGGCCTGCACAGCTCAACAATCTGCTGCAGAAGGTCTCTGTCCACTCTGTAGCGCTCTACTATCTCCAGCTCATGTAACCCATGGTAGGTGACCCTGGGCCTGTATACTCTTCTCCTTCTCCTCACTCTGGGTTGTCTGTCAGCATCTGCATTGTCACCACCCTCAGCAATTCGCCTTTGCCTGATTATAACAGCTATGGCAGCCCCTAGCATTTCTGCTCTGAGTTCAGCTTTTTCAGTTTTCAATTCTGATAGCTTACTTTCTTGCAGTATCTCTTGTGAGAAACACCCTGCACTGCTCTTTGCAGTGTTTTAAATGCTGGGTTGGGCTTCTAGTCTGCCTGCATAATTGCCTGCTTCCAATTGTTTCCAACAATTAACTGCAGCAGTATCCTCTGGCAGTTTCCGTGTATTTTAGTTGTTTCCTGTTTCCTCTCTGTTTCCTGAGGGGGAGCAATGTGCACACCAGCTTAAACACGCTCACAGTCACTTAAACGCGCGCACACATCCCTACATGGTGTTACACGCGCGCACATCCTTACACGGTGTGAACTAGGCTGATTCATGTTAAAACTCGTGCACACTGCATTACACACTTGCACGCCCACGCAAACCGTTGTAAACGGTTTGCAACACACTCCCATATGTTGAGCCTGCCTTACACACGCGCACACGCGCGCATGCACGTATTTCAAGAAACTTTGAGTGTAGGGATAGCGTAAACCTTCAATTTCTTGACTTTCCTAGTGTTCTGTTGGGACACACCTCCCTCCCTGAAGTCTGTCTGTCATCTTTCACCTTACATTGCCCTCCAATCTGGTACATTTGTATCTATCCTTCCCCCCTGTGATGTCACCTACCTCTTACTCTGTTCCTCCCCCTTCTCTAACTCTTACACTACTCAGAAAGTGCTCATTACCTATGTAGCAGTGTGATTCAGTATTGTAACCCTCATTTACATAGGATTGCCTAGTAATGACTAGTTACATGTCTTACACGGAGCTTCCCCCCTTGACAACCACTAAACGGAGGCCATATTGTTTTTGGTCTGCAAGTCCCTCCATTGACATTCCATGTAATACATAAATCCCACAATTGTGGGCTTATAAGCTTCGGTTTTAGTTTTAGGTAGCGCACCCGTTTGCTGGGTGTGCTGCAGTTAAACCTCAAAATCCCGTGGAAAAAAAAAAGTTATATAACATATTTTTGCAAAGGTTTTTCATGCCAATGGCCACATATTTGGCCATTGGCATGCTTAATGAAACAAATGCACCCTTTATTTGGAGCTGACATAGCTCCGTTTTTAATTTTGCAGAAATGTACTCAGTTGTCAGCTGAGTACATTTCTGCAGCTAACACGTCCGTTACACGGACTGGTTTCTGCTTCGTGGATCGCTCAGATACCTCATTTGCATATCTTTGAGCTGCAAATGAGGTATTGAGCATTTCCACGCCCAGTCCGTGTAAGAGACGTGTTAGCTGTCTCTTACACGGAGATTTGGGCTGTTCCTGAATCGGGAGGCTTACACTACTCTTGAACTCTGTGTAAGCCTTCCTGAATCTGGCCCCATGTCTTAACTATGAAGCATTTTTCTTGTTTTTGTGTCCAGTTGATCTAATATTTTTGAGACCTGTCAATCACTGAAAAATTATAAGTTATAACAGGAGATCAAATTGATTTATAGCTTGGACTTAATTCCTAGATGTCAGGGCAGTTTTCAGCATTTGTTTTTAGCCTTCAGAAGAATTCCTTGCTGAGCTTTATTCTCATTTGTTCATGTTTTACTTCTGGTACTTCATCTATTCACAAATATGTATACACTCCCTCCTTGTAGATCAAAATGTGTGTCTATACCTTTAAGAAGCTACTCAAGGGCTTGCACAAGTGTATAAATACTGAGCACGTGCGAGCCTGAGTGCCATTTTGTAGTTAGCTGTTGAGATGTAATCATGTGTGTATGTAAGCTCTGTTTGTTAACTAGTTAGTTCTTATTTAATGATGCCGCTATCCATCCTGATGTGTTTCTATGTATTAAAGCATCTGAATGAAACCCCAAGCCTTCTTATTATATGTGTTAGAGATGAATGACCAACATGGTGTCAGAAGTGGGATGTCTAAAGGACATGAAGTCAGAATCGGCATATCTAAAAGGGCCTGAAGTCAGAACCGACATATCAAAAGGGGTAACATTTCAGAAAACAAGTCAGAAATTAATTTAAATATCAAATATTGCTCAGCACTATCTTTTATTAGCAAAATATGAAACAGGGCATACAGAAAATTCTAAACAATATCTGCATAAACCCATATGTACGATATTGATAAAAATATTTGAATTACTATGGAAAATGTTTGAAACAAAGTCCAAATTGCATAAAATGTATAAAACAAGGGGAAATGACTGCATTTTCGCAAAGCATGTGTTTTTTTTCATATTAAGCAAAGATATCCGAGTTTTCAGAAGTGTATAAAGTGCTCGCATGTTTGTGCAGTGTTACAGAAAAGATATTTGAAAAATTACAGCCATTACAGGGCATATTTCCCAGGGTACAGCCCTTACAGAGTATATTTCACAAAGTAAAGTATTTCAAAGAGTTTATTGTGCATTTGAATGTAGTTACAAGCTATTTTAGTTTGTACATAATTATAAGTGCCATATTTTTAGTCTGTTTGAGTATACTCTGTGGGCATGGCAGATGGATTTCCAAAACCCAGTGCACTTGTATTTGACAATAATATTGCTGAGAACTGGAGAGTATTTGAGCAGGAGTATGGCATTTTTATACAGGCTGCATTTTCTGATAAAGATACTGTGCAAAGGCCTTTATTCTGCTTAATTTAGCTGGGTCAGAAGCCATAGAAAGGGAGCACTCATGTGTCTATGCACCTGCTATCTATACAGAGGGGAAACCATCATATTGTTATACAGGCTGAGTCAAGAAAATATCCACAATGCTTAAAACATAAATTTAGAGAAATGTGTAACCCCCAGACAAATGTTACAATGGAAAGGCATTTATTTTACACAAGGGGATCACAAGTCTGGTGAAACTTTTGCAGCATATATAACTGACCTGAGAAATAAAGCTAAAATGTGCAGATTTGGTGACCTAAGGGATGAGTGGATAAAGGACAGACTTGTGTGTGATATGAAAGATGATGCTGTGAGAATGATTTTGCTTCATGACAGTGCTTTAACTTTGAATAAGGCCATTGAGATTTGTCAGATATATGAGCTCACAGCAAAGCACACAAATATGCTTACAAATGAGAGCAGTTCTAGAAGACACAGTGATAAAGCTCATGTTGATAGTATGCAGCATGTGTACAATTTATATATTTATGCACTACATTTGAATTGTTTTTACTGCTTTTTTAGCTACTTCTCTCTCTCTCTCTCTCTATATATATATATATATATATATATATATATATATATACCTTTCCTGTAACTAGTGTAGTCCAGATTCAGATTTGCTGTATCCAGGACTGTATGTAAGCTTCTGAGCCCCCCCCCCCCCCAAGCTTTCTGTGTGGGAAGGAAGCCTTCTAGCTTATCAGTGGGAGTGGTAAGCACCAGATAACCTATCTACCACATAAGGAGTGGTTCCGGCCCAGAAATTGTAGTTACTGGCCATTTGGGCAGTTTTTCCATCTCTCTCAACCTTCTGATTTAAAAGCCCGTATTTGAACTTGTTTCCCCCCTTTCCTGTAACTAGTTTAGTCCAAATATAGATTCTTAGTTTTAGCACTTGAATTTGCTTATTCATGATCAGCACTTGTTCAGAACTTGTAAGCACTAAATAAGCTACTATCTACTACAGCACTCAACCTTCCTTATTACCTAGAGGAAAACAGATTTGGTACTTATTTTCCCTCACTTGCTTAGAGAAAAACAGCTCTTGTACTCATTTTCCTCACTTATCTAGAGGAAAATAGTTTTTTTATTCAGGCATGTCCAAGGGTCAGTTCCCAGTGTTCTCTCCTGTCTATCTGATGAATCTGGGCATCTTGGGGCAATGTAGAAATTGCCTCATGTACACAGACAACCCTCTCCTCCTACCACCCAACACTACAACCTGTGAGAGATGCACTTATCTAGCCAAACTGGAGGTAAAGCTCTCTCCAATCAAGACTGAACTTGACAGTCAAGAGGAGAAGGTAAACACTTGCACTACACCACACTCATCACATAGTCTCACTAAATCTACACCACCAAAATCCACACATAGAAACACAAAAACATTCACGGAGGCTCTCAATAATAATCTGCTCAAACAACAGAAACCTCCAAAGCAGAAATATAAACAACCTCCACCCCACAACACAACCCAAATGACACATAGCCAGCAGACTCAGTGTGCCACTCAACCACAGCCAATAAGGCAAAACAACATTCCCAACACACTAGTCATAGGTGACTCTATAGTCAGGCACACTGATGTCCCACCCACCAGGCTAAATAAGGAGAAGGTTACTGTCAGTTGCCTGTCGGGTGCCAGGATCCACCACATAATGCACGCACTCAGGTCACTCAACAACAAGTAAAAATATGACTCTGTCATTATCCATGTTGGTGTGAACGACCTGAGACGTACCTCCCTGGACTACATGAAAAGAGACATGGAAGAGCTCTCCAATCTTGTATTCCAGGTAGGTATGACCCTAGCCCTGAGTAGCATTCTGCCATCATCCAGAATGATGCCACAGTACAAGGACAAAATGATTGACTTCAACAATTGGCTAAGCTTCTGGTACCATTCTAAAGGGATCCAGTATCTGTCTGCCTGGGATGACATGGTCAACAGATCACGATGCTTTGCCAGAGATGGCCTGCACCTGTCACCCCTGGGATTCCGGATACTGGCTAAGGTTCTTGCCGCCCCTATAGTGCCTTTTTTAGGCAAGGTTCAAATGACAAATTCACCACCATAACAGGAACAAGCAAGCAAAAACTGAGGATGATGCTACTCAATGCTAGAAGTCTAAATCTCAAAATGCACTCACTCGAGGCACTCCTTAAAATGGAGAACATCGATATCTGTGCAGTGACTGAGACCTAGTTCAAGGCTCCATTGAGCACCCCTGCACTACCAGGCTATAACTCATGCCACACTTTTCGGCCATGTTACCTGGACCGGAACACCAAAGGCGGAGGTGTGTCCATATTCATTAAGGATATCCAGACCTTCAGGCTAGTTGCTCAGCATAATGCAGCCGAGGTTATCTAAGTGCAACTAACTCTGGGCAAAACTGCAATCCAAATTTTAGCTTGCTACAGATCACCCACTATGCCCCAGGATTCCCACTCCTCTTTTCTTGATGTACTGGAAAATATTAGGGTTCAACCAAACACCATAATAATGGGCGATTTCAACTACTCCACCATTAACTGGGAAAACTACTCATGTACCAACTCCTTCGCTCAACTCTTTCTGGAATTCATAAACTCCAATGCCCTGGATCAACTTATTCACACCCCCACCAGGGGCAACAATATCCTAGATCTAGTCATTACCAACATGAGTGACCGGTGTTCCACACCTGAAGTCAACGCCTCATTGGTCCGATCCGACCATAAGCTAATTACCCTAGATATCCACATCCTGCCCCCACCCCCCATTAAGGAAACCATGGTAAAAAAATTCTCCAAAGCCAACTTCATGCTTCTTAAGACAGAAGTGGTGAACTTCATGACACCCATGCAGATGGACAATACAGTTACGACTACTGAATCCTACACACTTGCACTTTATAAGCACTTACATGAGTGCATGGATCGTGCTATCCCAAACAGAACCAAGATGTTATCCTCCAAAAAAAGGAAGCCAATCTTGGTGGTTCCCTGCCATAAACAAACTGTACAACAGAAGGAAGAAACTGTTGCAAAAGAGAGTAAAATCCCATGAGTGGAGGAGCTCCCTGGTCAGCCTCAGTAAGAAGCTGTGATCCCTGATAAAATCCTCCAAAGCTAGTTATGAAAACAAAATCACCACTGATTCTAAAGACAACCACAAAGCATTCTATAGCTATGTCAAGAATCTCAATGGCAACACTCAGATCTGCTCTTAGTTACAGCACAATGGCACTAAATATACAGACCCAACTGATATTGCCAGCATCATGGCAGATAGGTCCAGTGCTAACTTTACCCCTCTCTCCCCCCTAAAGAGTCCATCTCTATACTGGAAGAATGCAAAGTCCTGTAATCACGGCTGCACAGGTAAAAAACACACTCTCCAAAGCAAAGAACAAAGCATCCATGGGACCAGACAACATCCCAGGCTGCATTCTACATGAACTACAGAACGAACTGGCACCCCACCTAAGTACCATGTTCAATCATAGCCTCACCTCAAGCTTTGTGCCTGCTGAATGGCACACAGTGATGGTTATCCCACTCCACAAGGGGGGGGAGCCACTACGGACCCTGGGAACTACCGCCCCATTAGCCTGATGAGCCTGGTCTGCAAGGCCATGGAACGTATCATCATGGAACTTATAAACAAAGACATTGGTAATCTCCAAACTCTGGACCCCACCCAGTTCAGGTTTGTAAAAGGCAGATCATGTGTCCTAAACCTGATAGACTTCTTTGAAGCAGTCATCAAATCCGTAGACAAGGGTAAGGTGGTTCACACAGCCTATCTAGATCTTGCCGAGGCTTTTTTACACCATCCCCTACTCTGGAATTATAGATAAACTCACTAAACTAGGTATAAATCCCTATGTCACAAGGTGGGTTGCCAACTAGCTCACTGACAGAACCCACACTGTGAAAGTAGCAGACTCTAAATCCGACTTCAGACCAGTGACAAATGGAGTACCACAGGGTTCAGTCCTGGGTCCTCTCCTGTTTGGTATCTACTTCTCTGAAGTGCAGACTAACACAGAAGGTCTTTGGCTAATGAAGTTTGCAGATTACTGCAAACTAGGAGCCATAATCGAAACCCCTAACAGTGTGGACATCCTACAAAAGGGCCTCACTGAGACAGATGCCTGGTGTCAAAGCCATGGCCTCAAGCTCAATGCCAAAAAGTGCATTATCATCCCGTTTGGTAAAAACTCTGTACCCATGAACTACAACATAGATGGTAGTATACTTAACATCGAAAGTGTGATAAGAGACCTTGGGACACAGGTGGACAGTAGTCTGTCCTTTGATAATCACATTGCCACAGTAGTCAGGAAATCCTTCTACATGGCACACCTCATCACAAAAGGTTTCTCATCCATAAAAAAAGAGGTCATTGTTCCCCTCTACTCATCACTCATTAGACCCATTATATAGTACAACTCCCCTTTTGGTATGTACCTCACAAGACATCTACAACAACTGGAAAGGCTGCAGAAATACCTCACAAAGAGGATTACCGGCCTCAAACAGATGCCCTACGCAGACTGTCTCAAAAAACTCCAGCTTTACTCTATCACATATCGCCTACTCAGAGGTGATCTCTGCCTAACATACAAAGCTATGTCAAACCCAGAGCTGTTGGACATGCTCCACTTAACGAAATCCCAATCCCTCCGAGCTATATGCTCTAGGGACCTAAACCTTGTCACCACAATAAACAGAACATGCCGGAGGGATAGATTCCTGTCCCAGAGACTTCCCATACTCTGGAATAAACTTACCTATCTATATCAAACAAAGCTCCTCATTAGCACTCTTCAAGAAAAATCTTGATGATTGGATGGGAAATAGGAAATTCACCCCAGGGATCACCTCTGTGGCTCTGCTCGACAGTGGCACAGGAAAATAATTTTCTTGGGTGGCAAAAGCCATGGTACTTTTTGGCTGGGCTTGTATAGGCCCCAGGGCCAATAGCCTAGTACCTACCTATGAACCTATATACTGTGGGAAGGTAAGTTATTGGTCTGTAGTTTTTAGAATGGCTTGCATTGTTAGGGAGGACTATCATTTTTTCCTGCTGATAACAGGCTGCTGTCTGTTCCAGATGCAAATATAAGTCAGAAGTGTAGCTGGCTCAACCAGTGCCCTGTGCCAGTATCAAGAACCATTACCCTGTGCCAGTATCAAGAACCAGTGCCCTTGGCCAGTATCAAGAGCCAGTGCCCCTCACCCCAGCTCTTCAAGAGCAAAATAAAAAGGACTTTACTGTAATTAGCTGACCACTAGATTGCACTTTCCTTTGTCATGTATTACTAATTTGTAACTCATATAATAAAGAAGTCTGCTTACAAAAATATCAGATCAGAGTAAATAGAAAGGAGTATAAAAAGGATGCAGGCAGAAAAGATGCTACAGGCTTGAATGAGATGCTGCTTCCTAGCTTTATGTTGAAGCTATGCATGCCTTGAATGCTATCCTGAAAGCAGCACTTACTTATTTCATTTAGTGAATACAATGCATAGAGAACCGCAAACCATGAAACCTGAAGCACCAGATTCCAAAAGGTTACAGAGAGGTGAACACGTGGAGTACACCTTGTGTTGCCCATTTTGATTCAGAGACAGACCTACGATGGCACTGCACTAAAAGAGGTGCATAATTATGGTGGGCTGTCTATGCGGCCATGCTAAATGCTAATTGAGGTATTCTGAGGGAGGGGCCTCTGCTTATTAGCCATGTGCTCTCTCCTGGAAATGTCTATAATAATGCATTTGTACAGTTGAGTAATTCTACTGCCTGTGTTAATGAGCACAGCCAAGAGCTCATGTTCACCCACTCATGTTAGAGGCAAATGCTGCAGAGTTTTGCAGACAGTTAGGGTCGGGGTGCATACTTGTGTTTATGTGTGTGACTGCATGTATGAGTGCATGTAGAAGTATGAGTGGTGTAAGTTGAGTGTGTGTGTATGCGTGAATGTCTGTCTGGGTGAACACAGTAAAGAGGGTTGTTAGGGGATACACAAACAGAGATATCACGTTATGCTAAAGTCCTGTTGTACCAAAGCAAAAGTCCAAGACAGAAAAACAAAGTACAGGCCACTGCTGAATTAATTCTTTGTTAATACCACCTTTAATAAAAGTAAGCGCTTTCGGAATAATCCTTCATCAAACATATACTTAAAATAACAAAAGCAACCATATTTACTATGTAAAGAGATACATTTGGACAAAAGCTATACACCCAATATGAGAGTGGGTACACATCCCTGTGGAAACTGTAAGGCCTGTGTATACATCAACAGTGATATAGAGTATAAACATCCCAACATGACTAAAATTTTTCATTTTAAAGGGAGGGCAACATGTAGGACACAACATCTTGTATATATGGCCAACTGTGAACAGTGTGAATGTTTTTATGTTTTTATGTGGGCATGACCAATAATATGCTGAAAGTTAGGATATTACAACATATCAGCAATATTAGAACAGGTCAAGAGAGTAATGCTCTGTATAGGCATATTAATCAGTATCCCACACACACTTTCAAGTTTAGATGCATTGTTAACATTAGAACTAATGACAGGGGGGGGTGACATTCAACATAGAACAGCATTGGCTGAATCCAAGTGGATAGTAAACCTAAGAGCACATAGACCTCCTGGTCTTAATGATGTTCTACCTATTAAACCTGTGCTACAAAAAAGGCGGGTTTTTATCAGCAAATGATTGGATGATTTGTTTTTTAAATATGGTTGCTTTTGTTATTTTAAGTATATGTCTGATGAAGGATTATTCCGAAAGCGCTTTCTTTTATTAAAGGTGGTTTTAACAAAGAATTAATTCAGCAGTGGCCTGTACTTTGTTTTTCTGTCTGTTGTTAGGGGATAAGCAATATCAATTTGAACATGTAAGAATTTTCAACAGTATTGACCAGCAACTAGAACACTTAAAAGCAATGAAACTTAGGAAAATGGAGAGAGATAGGATGGACTATGCCAGAGGTAGTAGGTTGGGAGGTGGCCTAATGGTTAAGGTGTTTGCCTTACAAACACAAGGTCCAGGGTTTGAGTCTCGCAAGGGATAACTGGCTAGGCTTAAAATGGCTCGCAAGGGCAGTTAGCTTAGTACTAATCTATGAACCTAAGTACTGGATACCCTAACCCCCACCATCTCAGACATTGGGGTAAAGTTAGAGTTGGCAACAAGCTGAACTGATCAAAAATAACACTGTTGATCAGCATGAAGCCATGATTAATGGTGGTAATGCTCAGGAATGCGATGAATCTGCTATCCCTTTAACTGATTCCTCAGATTTTCCACCCTTCGGATGTTCCAAAAGGATAAGGGAAAATAACCACGATGACCACAGTCAATAACAATAGAGTAACCATTGGAACAACCAAGATTTTCAGATGCCCCCCCCTCCCCCGGAGGAACCAGTGGTGATCAAATGACCAGTTTCAGGTCTAACAGCTGAACCAACCACAGCGGACATATCGTGGGAGGAAGAACAAGTGACAACATCAGTGAATATGGTCCCTCAGCATACTTGTGCAATTATTTATAACCAGGGAGGTGACTTTAAAATTTACAATTTTTCTAGTATGTTCTTCAACCAGGAATAAGCAAATTTATATCAAAATGACTTACATTTCTTCCATCTAGGAGAGCCAAAGTGGCAAAAACATTGTTGGATTTAAAAATGTATCCATCAAAACCAAACCTTAAACTTACTTTTGATGGAAATAATGTCCCTACTGATGATTTCCAGATGTCAAGCACATTCAACCCACCTCTGCACCCGGTGTTGCAACTATTCAAAAAGGTACGTGAACTAGATATCAGAATTTTGTTAAAATGGAATAACAGGCATTGTGAATTTAACTTAAGTAAGCACAAAGTTGACTTACAATAGAATGTTAGAATCATGAAATCGGATAAGGGGGGTGGGCTTGTTATCATGGGTGTGCATGAATACAATAATAAAATGCTTGAAATTCTAAATACTGATACCTACAAACTTGCTTCAAAGAATCAATTGAATGGAGCATACAGAAGTATTGGTGCACAAACCAGGGACATGCTCAATGACAGATGCATAGACCTGAATACTTTCAATTATTTTAACATGGCCTTTCCACTCATACCAACTATATTTGGGGTCCTAAAAATACATAAAAACATTGATAACCCTCCGATGTGTCCCATAGTGGATTTGCATAATTCAGTTATGTCAGCCAGGGCTAAATATCTGCGCAAAAAATTAAATGTTTTGTTAACAAATGAAAAACAGATTGGTAGGGATACTTGGCATTTCTTAAAGTTGACTAACAAAGTCAAATATGATCAAAAAGATGTTTTTATCACTATAGACATAAAGGGTCTCTATACAGTCATACCTCAAGATACAGGTATCAGACGAGTTACTGAACTTTGTTTAAAAAAGGGGTCCCCCAAGATGAGATTAACTTTTATGAAGAGTTGTTTCACCTGATTTTGGACAATAATGACATTCTATTCAATGGAAAATAATATTTACAGAAATTTACTATGTAAAGAGATACATTTGGACAAAAGCTACACCCAATATGAGAGAGTGGGTACACATCCCTATGAAACTGTATTATTCGAAGCTTTTTTTATTAAAAAAGGTTTTTTAACAAAAAATTAAAACATTGTTCATCAAAACCAAACCTTAAACTTACTTTTGATGGAAATAATGTCCCTACTGATGATTTCCAGATGTCGAACTAGATATCAGAATTTTGTTAAAATGGAATAACAGGCATTGTGAATTTTGGGCTTGTTATCATGGGTGTGCATGAATACAATAATAAAATGCTTGAAATTCTAAATACTGATACCTACAAACAAGAATCAATTGAATGGAGCATATATTTGGGGTCCTAAAATACATAAAAACATTGATAAAAAACAGATTGGTAAGTTGACTAACAAAGTCAAATATGATCAAAAAGATGTTTTTATCACTATAGACATAAAGGGTCTCTATACAGTCATACCTCAAGATACAGGTATCAGACGAGTTACTGAACTTTGTTTAAAAAAGGGGTCCCCCAAGATGAGATTAACTTTTATGAAGAGTTGTTTCACCTGATTTTGGACAATAATGACATTCTATTCAATGGAAAATAATATTTACAGAAGAGTGGGGTAGACACGGGGTCACCATGAGGCTCTATTTTTGCAAATTTAGTTACATCCCATTGAGTGCATACATTTTTATTTGAAACTGATGTAAAAGCCTTCTTCTGGCTTTATGTTCATTTCCTGGATAACAGTTTTATCCTTTGGAAGGACAAGGTAAAGAACATTGAGTCCTTTATGCAATATATCAATTCTGCAACCAACTTCTTATCTTTTACATATGAATGGGCATCAGATAGGATAGCCTTTCTGGATGTACTTGGAGAAAGACATAAGGTCCAACAGATACACATCCAGGCTATTCAGAAAAATACCTACTCTAATACCTTCATTCATTATGCCAGCTTGCACCAATATCATCAGAAAAGGGCAGTTGGTGAGGGCAGCAAAGATGGTTACTTTAGATTCATAGTTTGAAGAAGAAAAATGCAATGATTTAGTAGGAATGTTTGGTAGGAGAGGTTATCCCAAACCTCTTCTTCAGAAATTAGTGAGAGAAGTATACAGTAAATGAACAGCAGGACATTGTAAATCATTTAAATACTCCATCTGTAGGGATCATATCTCACTCATAATTTTCCAGTTTAGATGGAACACAATATAACTGTAGCCCAATTGCTAGTTTTATTACATGTTTCAGCAGTGATTCTAAAACACTCAAGTGGATTTTGAAGAACAATTGAGTCATTTTCTATGATGACACTTATGGTTAAAAACAAAGTGGGTGAAAAACCCACCATAGTATATCTTAGGGACTTGAACTTTAAGCAATAATACTACCAATCCACATAATAACAACCTTAGCCCGACTATGAAAAAAATGTTGGCATTGCCCAATTGTAAATATATTAATACCGGTGACTCTTTCAGCATCTGTGGTAAGGAGTATTGGATAAAGGGTAGATACAACTGTGAATCCAAAGAGTTGTATATGTAAGATTATACCAGTCCTGCCCGTGTTTTTATATAGGCAAAATGGGATATAGATTAGGGGACCAGATTTATGAATGTGAATATGAATATGATATAAAAAGAATACATCTTATAGGTATCTGCCCGAGGGCATTTACAGCCTAGCCCATCGTTTTGTTGTGGCTACGCCACCCCTAAGTATGGGGACTATACCCTTTATTTTTTTGTGCCTCTGTCGAGCAGTGACAAGATTTCTCTTGAACATGCAGCCAGTGCTCTGCCTCACATATGCGGGATTTTGTTGTTCTTTCAGTCGGGCAGCATAGGACAGATTTTGAGAGAACTTTTGTGTCTCTCCAGCTGCTGCAAGTGTCGGGTCAGATACATTCCGATTGGGCATTGTACTCAATCATTGGTCTGATGGTGATGAGTAAAGGGAGACCATGACTCTCCTCTTGATAATCAACCTGGGTCCCCAAGTCCTGATAAACTTCTTCTGTGCGAGTGGTTGCCACCTATTTGGTAGCTAGGGGGGTAACCTTTTTTTTCCAGAATGTGATATATTTTTTTTCTACTATGGCTCCCAGTTTGCAGTCATCTGGACTGAGCCCTGTGGGACCCCCACTTGACAGGCTTTGTTGAGTCTGACATGGCGCCCAACTCTCGACCCCTGTGGGTTCTGTCAGCCAGTTTGCAACCCATCTTGTGATGTATGGGTTAACATTTAAGCTGCTGGTTTTTTCAATGATACCAGTGAGGTATTGTATCGAGGGCCTTTGCCAGATCCAGTAGGCTGTATGGACTGCCTTTCCCTCATCAATGGCTTTGGTGACTGTTTGAAAAAGTAGCAGTTTTTTAACTTGGTTGGAAATGTTTGGGGGCTGCCTTTTGGGGAGGGGAAAGTTTGCACTGAACCTGTCAGCCAGTATGTTGGCAATGTCTGTAGGATCAGTAATCTTCACATCATTTTGACTAGTTCTGAGCATATCTGGGAGTTTCCTCCCAGGTTTCTTTTTACTTATAGTGATCAAGGGTGTCTTACCTTTTTTTTAATTTTGCTCTATCTTGATGATGAGATCAAGTATGTTATCTCCTCTTGTGGGGATGGTGACTAGTTGTTCCATAAGTCACCTAGTATGATGGTGTTTGGTGATACATTTATCCCCTCTAGTGTTTTCAGGAAAGCCATGTGAGGTTCCTGAGTTTGTGAAGGTGATGGTCTCCGATGCATCGTTCTTGAGGTGTGGGTGTCCTTGATGAATATGGATACCCCCTCCTTTCTTGGTATTGTCGGATTTTGGGGCGGGGGCATGATATGAGGTAAAACCTGATAGTGCTGGGGTTTTGAGATTTAGACTTCTGGCATTGAGCAGCATTACCCTTAGTTGTGTTCTAGGGTGGTAGGTTTAGAATTTGAGCCTTGCCTAAAAAGCACTATGGGGGGGGCAAAAGCCTTTGCCAATATCCGGAATCAGGGTGACAGGTGCAAGCCGTCCCTTGAGGAAGCGCGCGTGGCTTGTCAGCATGTCATCCCAGGCAGACAGACACTGGATCCCCTTTGAATGACACCAGTGGTGAAGCCAATTGTTAAAGCTGATCATCTTATCTCTGTATTGTGGCATCATTCTTGGTGAAGGTAGGATACTGCTCAAGGTCAGGGTCATACCTGCCTGGGCTACATAATCAGAGAGCTCCTCAATGTCTCTTTTCATGTAGTCCCCAGCATGGACAATGACTGAGTCATATTTGTACCTGCTGTTGAGAGACCTGCCGACAGGCAGCTTACTGTGACCTTCTCCTTACTCAGTCTGGTGGCCGGAACATCAGTGTGTCTGACTATGGAGTCACCAATGACTAGTGTGTCTGGCATTGTGTTTGTGACACTCTGACTGTGAGGTCTATGTGTTGCAGGTGCTGTGTTCTGAGGTGGTGGTTGTTTGGGTGTCTGCTTAGGTGGCCTCTGCTGTTTTGGTAGATTTTGTTCAGAGCCTAGTATGTCTTTGTGTGTTTATGTGTATGATTTGAGGTTGTGATGGTACTATGTGAGACTGGGTCTATAGTGTGTGTGGTAACCTTCTCCTCCTCACTCGTCTTGCCAGTCCTATGTTGAGAGCTCAGCCTCCAGTTTGGCCGTATAGTTGCATCTCTGCATGTATTTGTGTTTTGTGGGAGGAGGAGAGGGTTGATTGTAACATTGCCTCAAAATTGTTCACCAGCTGAGGAGGAGAGGACACTAGCAACTGATTCGTCGACATGCTAGAAGGAATAGAAAAAACTTTGAAAAAGATTCCGGGGCGTGGGTGACAGAAATGGGGGTTTGCCGTATCAAGGTAATAAGTACTGTAGGATCTGGATTATGCATTAGCAAAACATGTTCACATGTGCCCTAACCACCATTTTAAATACTTGGTTATAGAGAAGGTCAACATTAGCATGAAGGGTGATTCCTGGACATTGGTGTTGGAGGAAAAATAATTATTTTGACAATTATTTTTGAGTGCTTGTAACTGGCTGGGCTTGAATGACTATTGATCAATCAGTTGTATTTCAAAACATAAAGCTTTAACTAGATAAAATACTATTATTATTTCCATATAGGTTTGTGTATATGTTAACATTCTAATGAAAATTTATATTTTAGTTTTTTAATAAGTGCATTCATTTTTATTTAGTACATTTTAATGTTTTAGTTCATAGGTTCATAGGTGTTTACTAGGCTAACCACCACAAGGGCCTAGACATGCATTCCAAATCATTGACAAGTTCTGATACCCTTGATAAGTGTAAGCATGGGCCTAGGAGATGAACCATTTACAGGTTACCTATTTGCATCAAAGACATAGGTGCCAAACCAGAGATGAATTTCCGGTTTCCCATCCAATTGTCCAAGTTGCACTTGGATTGGATTAGGGAGGAACTCTGCTTCACATGGATGGGGAGCCTGTTCCATAGATGGGGTAGTCTCTGTGATACATACCTATCTCTCCAGCAGGTCCTATTTATGTCACAGGCAAGGTTTAAGTCTTTAGAATGGGTAATTCTGGTACTGTTTGTTTTGTGGATATGCAGGAGGTCCATCAGAGTGGGGTCTGTCAATGGCCCGTATGCCAGGCATAGATCTCCCCTCAAAAGAGACAGAATACAAGGATACGGTCTTGAGGTGGTCTGCATAGGACATATTACTTATGCCCTGTATTCTTTTAGTGAGGAACCTCTGTGGATGTTCCAGTTGTTGGATATGCCTGGTTAGGTACATACTAAATAGGGCACTGTACTCAATGATAGGTCTGATGAATGCCGAATACAGTGGGACATCACTTCTTTGGACTTAGATGCCATGCCTTTGTTAATAAGTTGCACAACAGGGAATAATTTCCTCACCACTGTAGACACGTGATGATCAAAGGCTAGATTACTATCTATGCATGTCCCTAAGTCCCTGACTACTGGGCCAGCTCTAAGGGGTGTGTTGCCAATATGATAAAAAAACTCCAGAATGATAGACACCACTGTAGAAAGCACTATAAAATGAAACCTTTACTATAAAAAGCAAGTTTTAATCTGTTTTAACACACAACACTACAAATACTTTTTCATCCAGCAAACTTCATCAGATAACATTCATTAATGGATTCCCAGCTTTATATAGTGACATCAAAGTTCACTGGCTAATCATAAGCACTGTTCTCATAAAAAACTGTTCAAAATGACTTAATGCACCTTTAAATTAATTATAAATATTGCTAAACTACTTTAAGTGCATGTTAAAATGTTCATATTAAAATTTTAATTAAAAATTATGAGTAAATCATGTATTTAATTTCAGTACTAAAAAGCTGTGTAAAAAACATTATTCTGCTATTTGACACCCTCTAGTGGACATTTAAAATATAACACCTAGGCTACAAACATCACAAGTCAAAATATAAAATCACATGGAAAAGAATATTACACTATTACAAATCAACTTGCAATATACACTTATTTACATAGCTGGCTATAATTTAGCCACCCTTAATTTTAAAACAGGGGCTATGTTTATATGTCCATTAAGGCCATGGAAAACATTGGCTTCAAGTTTTATTTGCCAAAATAACTCCCTGTATTCCAGTTTGGTTTCCCATGGCCCACCCCTTAGGTCTACTAAAACTTTTTCAAGAACAAAAAAAACAGAATTTTGCTCTGTGCAAATTTTGTGTGCTTGTAAAGAAACATTTTTTAGCATGCATAATGGTATCCTTTGGGAAGTCATCCATCCCTGGTAACTATCATATTGCCAAATAACCAGTAAAACGAAGCAAGTAGTGTCATAACAGTCACCAAAAATCTCCAGAATCATAGACACCACTGTAGAAAGCACCATAAAATGAATCCTTTAATTCAATAATAAATGCTACTTTAGTCTTCTTTTCATGGACTGCTATATCTGGTTTTCTCATATCTATTTTTGAACTGTTGGTAATGGGTGATCCCATGTGATATAAGCTTCATCCTTTTCTATAATGCCTTGTGGCTGACATTTCCAATGCTTCTCGGCTACTTCAGTCATATAATGTTTGCAACAATCCCCTATGCAACAGTCCTGCCACATTATTAAGCCTTTAAGTATTCTGCTATTAGTGTATCACACCCAACAACAAGATGTGAGACTGTTTCCAATTCTGTTATACAAAGCCAACATTTGTCTGGTTCTCCAACATCTTCAACGGTCTTTGTAAACCAACATGTATGTAGTCCACTATCCTGGGCCACCAATATCACCCTTTCATCTTTTGGTTTAAATTTACCTCTCCTTAGCCATTCCTGTGTTAGATCCTGATTGACACACAGTTGCTCTAGGAGTTTTCTGTACTTGCAAATATATTTATACATTTTCCACATTTCTTGCCTTCTCATGTGATACTTTACTTTGTATTCTTTCTGTCTAGGGTATTTTCTGTAACATCAGTGGATACTGTAACAGTTAGGCAGCTCATTGTTTGGATGATTTCCTGTTAATTGGAGAAGGTCGGGATGGGGCCCAGGAAGTGTTGGTTGCATTTACTACTATGTGTGATGAAATAAGGGTCCCTTAAGCAGTTGATAAGGAAGAGGGCCCCAGTAAGGTGTTGACATTTTTGGGTTTGACATTAGATACATAGCGTGACAAATTTTGCTTACTGCAGTTGGTTGGTTGCAAGTAAGGGAGAAGGTATGGGTTAAAGATGTAATGTAAGTATTAGGTTTATTGAATTTTGCATGTGGGGCAAGCAGTACAGGCAGAATTTTTATAGTCTATTGTTTATTTATTAAAAGGTGGCAAGACCAATCACCACTGGATTCATGCTACAAAGTTAGTTAAGGAAGACTTCAGACTGTGAGCATTGTTTTTGGATACTTTTAATGGTGCCATTTTGGCAGGAAGACTGGGTTTCTCAAGAGGATTTAAGCTTAATCACTGATGTGGTGTGGGGTGCATGGATCAGGAGCCTTATTGGAGGTGGGTAGTTTGCATCTTGTTGGCCTGAAGCATGGGCAGATGAATGGAGGAAGAATGTGGAGTTTTTGGAGATTATGTTAATTTGGGTGGAAGCAGTTGTAAGGCAGAGATAAGTTGGTAAACCAAAGGTTGATGCTTTATTCAGACAACAAGGCTGTAGTCCAGGTGTTGGCTAGGAAAAACACTAAATCTCCTTTGGTATTGCTGGTCTTAATGAAGCTTGTGATACAGAGTTTGCTAATTAATTTTTCTTTTTCAGTGAGGCATGTACCAGGCAGGGTTGATCAGATAGCTGATAGCCTCTTTTGGTTTAAGTTTTCCAGGTTTCAGACATTGGGGCCAAAAGCAAGAGAGAGAGGCCAGTAGGCATTCCGGACAAAGTGTGGAATAATGGGAATCCCCTGTGGGATGGTTAACACAACAATCTTGGACCAAGTCTACTCGGAAGGCATATAACTCAGACCGAACTGCTTTTTCAAGATTTGTTAGTTAATTGCCGATGCGGCATACAAGATGATCAGTAATGTTAACCATGCATTACGTAGTGTACAGCTGGTCACTAGGAAAGGCAGCGAGAACAGTCAAGGTTCACTTGTCAGCTCTCAGTGTGGCAGTAAGGTTGGCTAGTTTGGATGATGTCACAAAAGAGTGGTTGGTAGTGAGAATGTTGAAAGGATGGGAGAAGTTGAGGGGGAGGAATGTAGATGGATGCTTTCCTGTAATCAAGGTGTTGTTGAAGGGATTTTGGTTGTAATCGCGTAATGTGTCACAATGCACTAGTTATGCAGCTGTGGCAGTGCGTATGTACCCAGGAGCATTTAGAGTTGGAGAAGTGCCAGGTGCATTGCTATGGAAGGATGTATGTGTGATGGATGTTGTGGTATTAATTGGGCACAGGAAATCAAAGACTGATCACACAGGGCAAGGTAAACCAGAGGTGTTGCTTCAGGAGGGTGAAAGGCTGCTATGCCTGGTAGTTTGGGTGAAACAGTTATGGAGAATTTTTGGGTAGCAGGATGAGATTTGTTTTTTTGCACTATTCAGGGCAGAATGATGTCAGTTTATTAGAATCATGTGTCAAGGATTAGATTCCCTAGGTGTGCATGGAAACAGGTTTTCTGTGTATTCTTTTTGGATTGGGAGAGTGTTGGACTTGGCAGAGGATGGGGAAGTTGGTTGAAGTCATTAAAAGGCAGAGCACTGGGCTTCTAGGGCTTGCTTGGAGCACATAAGAGGAACAGTTGGTAATGTATTATTATGTTTCTTTTTCAGATGGGACAGTAGTTATCCTGGAGCACTCCTTTGTATTTTGGCTAGAGAAGAGCACAATCATCAGGTCTGGAAGAAGGATGTCAACGCTTTCAAAGGTAAATTGGGAGGTTGTTTGGCATGGATTTAGAGGTTTCCTTTGACACCAATTGTTTTTTAAGTTTGAAAGGATAAAAGCAACATTGAGGGGTTCTGATTAGGAAGGGTGCCTAAAAGGCAATTGTTAGTATTGATCGTTGGGATTTAGAGACAACAGCATCCACAAGTGGTGATAGTGTGGTCTGACATTATACATAGATTAGTGTGGAAGTAAACTGCTAGTTTTGTAACACTGGAGAGGACTAGATGTTTTGTGAATCACAGAGTGTTGAGGGTATTAGGTGAGTAAGATCTCTTGGTGATTAAGCATCAAGATTTCCACGATAAGGATTCATTTAGGTATAGGAATGATAGAATGCATCTAAGTAACATAAGTTTGGATTTGTTTAATGTACATATGTCTTTGACCTTGTCAGTCAGTTATGAAAGAGAAAGGGGGAGCTGTCTGTGTACAGGCTGGTGAGTAGAAAAGAAGGATTCAGGGTGAACTGCTCTTCTGTTTCCTCTTTTAGTTTTAACTTGTGAGGTGAGTCAGGGTATGCCATCTCATAACTGTGGCACTGAGTGAGCGGAGGGTGTAATGCTACTTGTTTCCTTTAAGGGTGAGCAGTCAATGCTGTCTGTATTATTGGAATGTTTTACAGGTGTTTTAATAAATGTAAATGAATGTTTAATATTCACTGTGTTTGCGAAATGTAACAGAAGTTTGGTTGTTAGTGCTGTAAGATATGCATGTGCTTTGTCAATAAACTGGTCGTGTTGGTGTATGTGGTGGAGTTATTGACTCAAAGTGCTTAGACAAAAGACTGACCTTACAAGTCCATTGATACTCATGCCCACTGCTGACACATTTTGAAAGGGTTGCCTTGGACATCATTGGTCCTTTAATAAAATCAGTAATCGAGAACAGTATATTCTGGACATACTTGATAATGCGACCCAATACTTTCAAACAATCCCTATTAGGAAAAAAAGTCCTAAGACAATAACAAAGAAAATGGTTTTGCTCTTCTCTAGAGTGAGAATAGCAAGAGAAATCATCAGAGACTAAGGTACCCCTTTACGACAAAGATTATGCTCTATTTATGAAACTTCAATGTGAGGCAACTCAGAACTTCTGTGTAAAACTCTTAAGACGGATGACCTAGTAAAATGATTTCACAGGATATTTAAGTCCATGATAAGAAAGGTAATATAAAATTGCAATCAATTGGTTGTTTCTTCTATTTATCTACTGGAAGGCCCCATTCTTCCAGAGGATTCAGTCCCTTTGAAGTGCTCTGTGGGAAATACCCTACAGGATTACTAGATATTAATATGGAGATGAGGGGAATAGGAGGCATGTCCCTTTAAAACTACATTGGGACACTATACCTGCCTTCCAGAGAGGTTCAAATCAGTGATGTGATAATCTGTGAGCATATGGAAAAGACTCAAGCAGCCCAACGAGGAGTGTATAAAAAAGATGCCAGAATGTGGGAGTCTCATGTCAGAGACCTGGCATCAGCTTTAGTACCTCTGGCTAAAAATGCATTTTTGACCATGTGGAAGGGACTCTTTGAGGTCACAGAAAGAGTGAGTGAATTAAACTCCCAAATTAAATACACAAGAAAAAAAGATGTCAGGAGAAATTATCTAAAATCATGGAATGAGGAAGCCGCAACCCTAAGTGAGGCTTGTAACTATGATTTGAGTTCTTAGAAAAGGAACATGACTGCTGTCCTTTTACAAAGTGATGGTAGATGAAACCCCATCCAGCCCCCCAAAAGAAGACGTAAGGGAATTCCTATTCCATAACACACAGGCATTCTCTGAACTGTCAGGCAGAACCAGTCTAATTGACTTCCGGAGACCAGTCTGGATAAAAAAGTCAATCTTTGACCCCACTGGATACTTGAGTCTGGGAGGAAGTGAGGGAAACGTTACAGGTAGAGGTCACTGAGGAGTCTAAGAGTAAGTAGAATAGATGCATAGTTATAGTGAACAAGCACACGGGAACCATTGTTTTACAATAACTTTAGACAGCTCAGGAGCATATACTCAAGTTCAACATCTACCTTGTGCTAAAGGCAGATGAGGTGACTGAGAGGTTAGGGAAAGCTAGATTGCTGATTACCCCCTGGATTTTATAAAAAGCTATTGGCAAATTCTGTTAATCATTAAGCCAAAGAAAATAACTACCTTTTCAAACTCAGATTGTTTCCATATTTGTTTCTCCCATTTGGCTTCCTTTGGATGCCAGCTACATTAGAACACCTAACGGAGAGGACACTTATGCCCCATAAATTCTACACTGCAGCGTGTCTGGATGATGTTATGTTTCATTTAGAAGACTGAGACACCTGCCCAACCCTTAGTAGGGTTGCCCTCTTTTCAAATGGCCAAAAATGGGACATTTTCAGGGCAAACATCAGATTTTATAGGCCGATACATACCCACGGTCAGTACAAAGGATAGAACTTAACTTTTTTGCCTAAATAAAAGCTTATTCTTGTAGCATTTTAGTTGCTTATTCTGTTTCTTTTAACATTTAGGTATTTTAGATGCAGAATAACTGTTTTATGCAACTATTACATAAAATATAGGAAATAACTTTGTCCTAAAATCTCAGGACATTTGCCATTTTTTAAATTTTTTGTGAGGACACAACTGCCCAAAGAGGGACTGTCCCTTGCAAAGTGGGACAGGTGGTAACCCTAACCCTTAGAATGACACAGATTATCTCAGAGAAGCAGGGTTCATAGTCACTGACTCAAAATGTAAGCTCTGGATGACTGAGGTTAAGCATTTTGTATACATCAGAGACAGAGGGACTTTTACTGCGGTGGTGATGCTGTGGTAGCGTTGTCGCCTCACAGTAAGATGTTGTCCTGTTTGATTCTCAGCTAGAACGTCTTCTGTGTGGAGACATGCGTGAATGGGCATACCTTCGTTGAAGGTTGTGTGTCAGGGCTGGCAACTCGGCACGTAAAAATCTACAGCTAATCATTAGCGGACCAGAGTTCTGCTGTGGCGACCCCTAACCGGGAAAAACTGAAAGACACAACAACAAAAGCGACAGAGGGACCTTTAAGCTCCAAAGGTAAAAAGTTGAGGCTGTACAATATTAGTCTGAGCCTCGGGCAAAGATGCAGGAAAAGCATTCCTTGGCCTGTCTGTAGAGTATAAAAAACTGGTGTTGCACTTCTCCACTATAACCTACCCCTCACTAACCTTAACCTAACAAAAGGGAAATGATAACTAAATTCTAGTGGGAACCCAAGGTGGAGGATGGATTCCAGAATTTTAAAGCCATCTTACGTTCTGAGCCATTCCTGGCATCCTCTGAATTTTCTAAACCTTTTATGAGACAAACAGATGCATCTCAAGTTGGCTTTGATGTGGTTATAGTACTGTACTCATTCCCAGCTCTGGCAGCTACTGATCATGCCCCCTGCCAGCTTGTGAGTGATCCAGTTGTCCCCTTTGCTCCACTATAGTTACAGCTCTGTATAAGGGGCCTATAGACCAGCCACAGGATCTGGAACTGCTGGTGAGGTCAAATTTAATAGTGTGGTGGTTCCCACTTAAAAAAAGTATAAAACTGTGATATATATATATATAAATATATATATATATATATATATATATATATATATATATATATATATATATATATATATATGTTGTTGTATCTTTCGGCTTTCCCTGTTAGGGGTTGCCACAGTGGAACTCTGGTCCGCTAATGATTGGCAGTAGATTTTTACATACTGAGTTGCCAGCCCTGACACACAACCTTCAACGAAGGTATGCCCATTCACGCATGTCTTCACACAGAAGACACTTTAGCTGAGAATCGAACAGGACAACGTCTTACTGTGAGGCGACAACGCTACCTCAGCAGCACCACCACAGCATACATATATATATATATATATATATATATATATATATATATATATATATATATATATATATATATGGTTCTACCTTACATAGTCAACAGTGCAGAACATCGACAATGCAATCGCGATTGCCAGAAGATCGAAAATGCAGAAGACCGACGGATGAAAACACCGACGCCGAGGATACCGTCATGAGAAAAGGCTGTGTAAGTATGCGGTAGTGACGGATGTTAGGGTGCGAGTAAGGTAAGTGTGGATATTGACGGTCTGTGGGGATAGGGGTGGGTTAAGTGAGTTAGGATTAGGGCGCGGGTTAGGTAAGTGTGCGGTAGTGAAAGTATTTGGGTTAGGGGCGGGTTAAGTGAGTTAGGGTTAGGGCACAGGTTAGGTAAGTGTGCGGTAGTGAAAGTCTTTGGGTTAGGGGTGGGTTAAGTGAGTTAGGGTTAGGGCGCGGGTTAGCTGAGTGTGCGATAGTGACGGACCTTAGGGTTAGGGTTTGGGTTAGGGTTGTAGATAGTTGTGTATGTGAGGTTTAGTGTGGGTTTGTAAGGATTTTGGTGTGCTTGTGTTGTGTGTGTGGTTTTTGGACAGGGGATGTGTTTTGTTTGTTGATTGTTGTTATTGTGGTGTGTGCAGCGTATGAGGTTTCGTGTTTGTGAACTGTCGGTTATTTCGTTGTCGGGCATGTGAGGTGTCGTGTTTATGCACTGTCGATTATGTGATGTCGATGATTGCGTTGTCGGTGTTCTGCACTGTCGACTATGTAAGGTAGAACCATATATATATATATCATCATTATCATCATCATCATCATCGTCATCATCATCATCATCCCCTTTTTCCCATTTACATGGGGTCGAGGTATCGTATTAACTGTCGCCAACTCTCTCGATTCAGTGCCACTCTCCTGTCTTCTTCAACACTCATGCCTGACTGTCGCAGATCTTCTTGTCACACAATCCATCCACCTCTTTGCTGGACGCCCTCGCTTCCTCTTACCTTCTTCCTGTCTGTCCCAAATCTCCCTCACCAGATTGTCTTCTGCTTTTCTACACATGTGCCCATACCATCGTAATCTGTTTTCTTTGATCTTTTATGCAATTGGAGCTACTTTGGCTTTTGCTCTTATGTCCTCATTTCTTCGCCTGTCCCACAGTGTGCATCCTACCACCTTTCTCAGGCACTTCATTTCCATCACCTCTAGCTTCTTCAACTGTTCTGCCTTTACTGCCCAGGTTTCTGTACCATACAGTAGTACTGGTCGCCCCACTGTCTTGTACACCTTACTTTTCAGCTTCTTTGTCATTCTTCTGTCATATACTACACCTGATAATGTATGTCAGTTAGCTGCAGCCCCTCTGATTCTAGCTTTGACCTCTTCATTCAGACTATCCTTCTCCTCAACCACCCCTCCCAGATACTTGAAGCTGTTTACCTGTTCCACTATCTTCCCATCTATCTCTATTCTCAGCTTCTTCTGATTTCCCCAATCTGCTGCCATTACCACTGTCTTATCTGTGCTTAGTTTCATCCCATGTGCCTTCAGATTTGCATTCCATTCTCCTATCCTTTGCTGAAATTCTAGATCAGAGTCTGCCTGTACTGCCACATCGTCTGCATACAGCAGCTTTGTTGCTCTGACCCCTCCAACCTGTTTGCTGATGTAGTCCATTACCAGTATGAACAGCAGTGGGCTCAGAGCTGAACCCTGATATACACCCACTCCCACTGGGAAACCCTCAGTGAGGCCAAACACTGTTCGTACTTGAGTCACTGGGTCCTTGTACATAGCCTGTACTAATTCTACCAATGTTTCTGGGACTTCAAACCACCACAGTACTGCCCAGATCAGATTTCTTGGGACCTTGTCATATGCTTTCTCCAAGTCTAGGAAAGCCCAGTTTGACTATCTCCTCTTCTCTAGTTTCTTCTCAAGTATCTGTCTCAATGCAAACATCGGGTCAATTGTGCTGCATCCTGATCTGAATCCAAACTGCTTGTCTCCTGTCTTACATTCTACTATTCTGCGTATCCATTTATCAATCACCCTCTCCAGAACTTTCATGCAATGTGGTAGGAGTTTGATGCCTCTGTACTGTCCACAGTTGTGGATGTCCCCTTTGTTCTTGTACACTGGCATGAGTATGCTTATTCTCCAGTCATCTGGAATACGCCTTTCTCTCCACACTGCAATTAGTACCCTCAGGAGCCATTTCTCCCCTATCTCACCCAGCATCTTTATCATATCTGCTGTGACCTCATCTGAGCCTGCTGCTTTCCCTGACTTCATTTTCCTTAGTGCTGCTCTTACTTCTTCTAAGCTGGGCTCCTCTTCTACTCTCATTGTAGGCTGTTTCTGGGGCAGTACCACTTCTGTAGGGTTTTCTTCATTCAGAAGCTGCTGGAAATATTCCTTCCATCTGCCTTTGATGTCCTGTGGGCTGGTAAGCAGGTTGTCGCTGGAATCCCTTATGAAGGGTGTCTGACTATCTTCTTTATCTTTCTGTCTTTGCCTTGCAACCTGGTATAGTTTCTTTGTGCCCCTTACTGAGTCACTTTCCAGAAGCTGATAGAGTGCCTCTGATGCCCTATTCTTTGCTATTGCAACTTCTTTCTTAGTTTCTTTGTTAGCCAACCAGTAGTCCTTACTAGCTTGGTCAGTCTTTTCAATCTCCCACTTCTTCCTGCACTCCTTCTTTCTTTTGATTACTTAATGCACTTCTGCATTCCACCACCAGCTTTCCTTATGTACCTTATTTCCATACCTGGCTCGACCACATATCTTTTCTGTAG
Organism: Protopterus annectens; assembly: GCF_019279795.1. Lineage (NCBI taxonomy): Eukaryota > Metazoa > Chordata > Ceratodontiformes > Protopteridae > Protopterus > Protopterus annectens. Next base: position 682,293,474 of record NC_056751.1, on the reverse strand, counting down.
TCCTAACACATGCAGTTTTTAGGCGCTGCCACTCTTCTTCAACTCCACCGATTTCCTCCTCTTCTTGGGGTGCTAGAGCCCTGAGTAATTCATTGAACTACTGTACTTTCTCTCCAGTCAACTTCCAGGTCTTCAGCCTGGTCTCTGTTGACCTTAGAGCCTTCTCTGACCACTGCTTGCAGCTGATTGTGGCAACTACTGGTTTATGCTGTGAACCGACTGTTTCACTGGGGATGACTTTGCAATCATGGATTCTACCCCAGTGCCTTTTCCTTACTAGGAGGAAGTCTACCTGAGTTGCATGTTGGCTACTCTTGTGTGTGATCTTGTGACTGTCTCTCTTTCTGAACCATGTGTTGGCTACTATCAAGCCATTTGCCAGACAGAAGTCTAGAATGGCTTCTCCTTCTTTATTCCTATTGCTCCACCCATGTGGACCCAGGCAGTCCTCATATCCTATATATATATATATATATATATATATATTTATTGGAGTTCTCTGATACAGTGTCAACCACAGAAAAATAAATAAATAAATATATATATATATATATATATATATATAATTTATTTATTTATTTTTTCTGTTGTTGACATTGTATCAGAGAACTCCGGGGGGGGGGGGGTGTCATCTTGCACCTTTTGCAGATATCCAAACACTGAAGAGCAAAAAAACAAAAAAAAAATCTTCTGTGCTCACGGAAATCCACCAAGCTGCTTGCTAAAACTGAAGCAAACAGCATGCTACAGTTACATCACACTAAGCCCTTCAGCACTTTAGCTGAGTCATATAACTAGGGTATTCATTCATTTATCAAGTCACTATATCCTCAGAGGTTTATAACTCAATAATGCTACGACATTCATGCATCAGTGGCACCTCCTGACAGCTTGAACCCCAACAGGAACTCCATTCACTGCACCCTAGTTATGGCTCTGGTATCAGACCTGTTTTTACAATTGTATGAAAAGCATTGAGTGTTGTGCTTACCCTATTAAGGAAGGATAATTTTTCTTATATAAAATGTCCCTCATGTGCAAACTTGGGGTTATTTAATTAGGGGATACTTAGCCCAAATCAGAAAGTCAGAGAAGAGAGGAAAAAGTTCCAGAAAAGTCTTATTGGCTAACCAGTAGATAGTCCTTGAGATCTTCATATCTGATCTGGGAACAGAGACTGTTTATTTCAGTTTTACTTTGCACCAAAGGTCCTGTAACAATTCTTAAAAGGAGACCACAACATTTTTGTTTGTACCACAGGAAAGAAAAAACAAAAAACAGAGTGAGTGAGGAGTAAAAAAAAAACAAGGACATTTTATATTATAATGATTGTCACTCTCTTATTTTATATTTGTCAAAGTCAGCCCAGACTTTTATATTAATATAATAAGTCTATTTTTGTAAATAGTGCCAGCTTCACTGTGTGTGTGTGTGTGTGTGTGTGTGTGTGTGTGTGTGTGTGTGTGTGTGTGTGTGTGTCCAATAGACGTTCACATTCAGCTGATGTTATTCAACAGCATGAATGTCAAAGGCCAGAAAAAGGATGTGAAACAAGTCAGAGGATATTTACAAAATGATGCAACACCATGGGAATGTACATACATTATTTCTGACTGCTTTAGAAGGGTGCTATTTGTAGCGTGGAAAGAGAAGGGTGCTTTGTTGTAAAAGAAAAGCACATTAGATGGAGATCCAAACACTGTACCACAAGATACATCATCATTTACAGTTTATTGTGCTCAAGATTATCCGCTTTCAAATGGTTTCCTCCCTGTAATTTCCAGCAGTTTATAGTTTTGTTTTTTGTTTTCCGACTGTGTGATTGGTTTTCTCATTGTGCTATTTTTCAAAAATAGAAATAAAATATAAAGCATCGACAAGCTGAAATACTGTTGTTCTATTAAACTTTAGCAAATATGGGAGAAGTCAGATTGCTGTACTAATTGTTAACAGCATGACCACAGAAAATGTTTTTCAGGTAGAGCATCTGATCTCAGCAGATTTTAAAATTTCTTGTTTCTCTCTCATTTATCCACAAGGTGGCACAAGCTTCAAACATACATGCTACTTCAACATGAGAAGGCACACCTCACCCTCCCTCCTCCCTCTTCTTGGATGAGTAGAGCTGGGAGTACTACAAAATCAATAATACATGGGATTAATTGGCCATGACAAAAATGATTACAATTTGTTCTTCACACTTATCAGTGCCCAGTACAATGAAAGCTTTGCAAATAATTGCAGTTTAAACAATACTTGAGCTATAAGATAAGGCAGGGTAAGATAAGGCTAGATTTATTTGACTAGCAAATAGACTTGTGCATTTTTCAACAAAAGTGAAAAGGATACCAGAGTGAAATGCATTTGCATTTAAGGTGGAAAAGATATTTTATTTAGCTTTACCTCATGGCACAAATTATGTTTATAATGCAGAATAAAGTATGCTGATATATTTTTCACTTAATATTTTATGATAGCTATAATCAGACATTAAAATATTGCAGTTGGATTGTACCATATCTGCTCATCCCATTCTCAGCAGCCCTGTCTTGACAATAGTTCCGATCAGTAAGATAAACTTTCATCTTGAAGGGAAAACTTCTGAGAACTCACAATTGTCTATTTATTTTAGAAAGGATTGTCCATCCATAGCCCCCTCCGGCTCCTTGCCTTTTCATTTTCCCTTGTCCCTTTCTAAAGCTGTTGAAACAAAAATTCAGTTGGATCATCTACTTTCACTATGATCCTTTATGTGTATGCGCATGAGCGTTTGTGTGTATATATATATATATATATATATATATATATATATATATATATATATATATATATATATATGGTTCCCTATCAGAAGCCTGAAACACTATAAACCTGAAAATCAAAATCCTGAAACCAAAAGCCTGAAAACTCAAAATCCCGAAAACCCAAAATCCTGAAACTCAAAATCCTGAAAACACAAAATGGACATACTGACGTCATTGTGGCTTTGCTATTGTTAGCCCTGTGGTGTTAGGTCATGCGTTGGGTTCAGGTAAGTGTCTTGATTGGTTTTATGTTAGGGTTAGGGGCAGTTTAAGTGAGTTAGGGTTAGGGCGCAGGTTAGGCATGTATGCAATAGTGACAAAAATGAGGGTTAGGGGCGGTTTAAGTGAGTTAGGGTTAGGGCGCGGGTCAGGTGAGTGTGCGATAGTGACGGACCTTAGGGTTAGGGTTAGGGCCAAGGTCAGTTGGTAGATATTAGTGTCTTTGTATTGGTATATTAGCATTATTTGTGTTTTCAGGATTTTGAGTTTCAGGATTTTGGGTTTTCGGGATTTTGAGTTTTCAGGCTTTTGGTTTCAGGATTTTGATTTTCAAGCTTATAGTGTTTCAGGCTTCTGATAGGGAACTATATATATATATATATATATATATATATATATATATATATATATATGTGTGTGTGTGTGTGTGTGTATGTATTTGGAAGTGGCATCCTTTACTTTGGCCCAGTTTTCAGCATTTTGATGCTTGTGTGAGCCATGCAGTGACATTCATCTGACCATTGTAAATTCGACCGAAATATCAAACTTTGGTTTTGCTGTGCCACCGGAGATTGCCACTCCTGCAACTTCCACCAAAGGATGAACCACACAGCAGTCTACACTTCACTGCCATCTGGCAAGCCAGCAGATTCCTAGCAGCCTACTCTTCCTGGTTGTGTTTCCCTCAGTGCTACCCATCCCTACCCTAAACCCATGCCATGGGTATTTTTTGAAATAATCCATACCTCAGTGCCTTTACAGTGGCAGAAAACTGTCACTTCCACATTTCCACTACAGGTAGGATAACATTTCTGGCCTAGGTCTTAAAATTGTAAATATTTTTTTCGTGAGAAAATGGAACAAGAATGTAATTACTGAAATGGAGTGTGTGTGTGTGTGTGTGTGTGTGTGTGTGTGTGTGTGTGTGTGTGTGTGTGTGTGTGTGTGTGTGTGTGTACACACACACACACACACACACACACACACACACACACACACACACCCCTACACATAAAGTACTGAAAGTACTGAAAGTTTATAAATTTCAATAGCAAATACTCTACCTGCATAATGAACACTCTTGCATTGGTTTAGTATTTTGAGTAACATTTAAACCCAGTCTGTTAAGGAAATCTGTCATAGACAAATACAGTATTCTGTTGGCTGTGCTGAAAGATGATTCTATAAACTGGTGACAAACCTCCCTCCCAATTCACGCTGCAAAGTTTGGTAGCCAGACAATGTAATATGAATGTCTGCATAATAGCAATACTGAAACATCACTACTGAAACATTTGCCATGCATCAGCATTCCAACACTTTAAGATGCAGTTTTCCTGGCTTTCACTGCAGGTCCCAGTACAAGAGCAACTTGCACCTTTTTCACAGGGCAGGTTTAGGTCAGCAATTGTAAAAAAAAGAGGTAGGAGACAGTGATAGCTTGGTGAAAGGATGGCGCAGTGGTGCAGTGGTTGCTTTGTGATGGCTTGGTGAAAGGATGGCACAGTGATACAGTGGTTGCGTTGTTGCCTCACAGTAAGAGGTTCTTTGGTTTGATTCTTGACTGGGTTCCTTCTGTGTGGAGTCTGCATGTCCTTCCTATGTTTGTGTGGGTTTCCTCTGGGTGCTCCGGTTTCCTCCCATGTTGCAAAGACATACATCTGAAGTGTTGCTCTCCAGGCCTCCACTGAAAGTTGGCTTCATTCAAAGTCAGACTTTCCTGGTTAACAAATGTTAAATAAATGATAGTTATGGCAGTCAACAATAAGCACATGGTTGGGACTGCTAGGGTCCTGGTGGATGACCTGGCAATGAAACCAGATGCATGCCAGAATCAAGATATGTTTTAGCTCAGCAAGTACAGTAATGCTAATGCTGGGTTTAAAAATTATAGCTTTTCAGTCATACCCATAAACTTAGATGTAAGGTGGGAGGTACATATTTGGGTGTATATTACGTTATCGAAGTTTTAAAAGTTCGACCATCATATGGTCGAAGACATACGATTGAACTTTTAAACGTTTGAAAAGCTAAACAAAAATAAATAAACAACAGAAAAAACCTACCTGACCGTTTTAAGTAGGGGGTCAAGCCCCCCCACACCCCACCCTCTTTAAATATACTAACTCCGAGATCGCACTACAGTGCAGGAAAGGGAAATCTTCCCATTCCACACTGTACGGAGATCTCTGTTGAAACATTCAAACTTTTAATAGTTCGATCATATGGTGGTGACCATATGACCTTCAAACTCTTAAAAGGTCAATAACGTAATATACACCCTACATATTCAGGCAACAAACAGAAGGTAAGCACAGAAAATGAATGTAGCAGAGGGAAAGCAAGGGTTGCTCAAAGCATGCCTAAGCACCATTACATGGTAATGCAATGAGTCTGAGCAGGAAGGTGGGGAGGTGCAACTAGTAATGCAGGAGCAGAGAACGGACATTGATTTTATCTCAGAAACAAGGGTCACTGACAACAGTGGTGTGATACAGAGTTACCTGAGTACAAGCTGTGCAGAAAGATAGGGAGAAATGGAGGAGGAGAACAGACATGAGAGGTCAAGAAGGAGGAAGAGCACCACTCCATAAAGGGGGCAAGGATGATGGCAGGATCAGAACCTGTGCCAAGTGCCAGAGGAAGGAAAGAGAGTGAGTAGACTGGTCCAGTTATCATTGTCCAAACATGTCTTGACAGGAGGAAGATGGACTGAAAGTGAGAGTAAGGGAGTGAAATAGAGTGAGAGTAAGGGAGTGAAATAGAGTGAGAGTAAGGGAGTGAAATAGAGTGAGAGTAAGGGAGTGAAATAGAGTGAGAGTAAGGGAGTGAAATAGAGTGAGAGTAAGGGAGTGAAATAGAGTGAGAGTAAGGGAGTGAAATAGAGTGAGAGTAAGGGAGTGAAATAGAGTGAGAGTAAGGGAGTGAAATAGAGTGAGAGTAAGGGAGTGAAATAGAGTGAGAGTAAGGGAGTGAAATAGAGTGAGAGTAAGGGAGTGAAATAGAGTGAGAGTAAGGGAGTGAAATAGAGTGAGAGTAAGGGAGTGAAATAGGAGGAATAGTACTCTTGGGGATCAGAATCTAACGAGAGTGATTAGCAACTTCCGAGATCCGGTGTAGAGATGGAGTTAGAGTGGGAGATGGCTGAAGTCTAGGACACTGAGAGGTTCAGATACCTGATGTAGAACTGTACAAGGAACAGTTCTGCAGGTGACTATAACCAAAGCAGAGGGGATTACGAATGTCCAAGTTGAGACAACTTTAGTCAAAATTTATCATGCTGATGTCTTGTTTACAGTGCATCAGGGGAAAAAGTAAAAAGGCAGAGATGGTAGGATGACTTAGGAGAGTCAGAGTAGTGAGTCAAGGATGCAGTATTCTGAGTAAGAGTTAGTAGACTGTATAGGGCATGGAACAGGGGTAGTTTTAGGTATACAGCAGTATTCTGAGTAAGAGTTAGTAGATGGTATAGGGCATGGAACAGGGGTAGTTTTTGGTATACAGCAGTATTGTGAGTAAGAGTTAGTAGATGGTATAGGGCATGGAACAGGGGTAGTTTTAGGTATACAGCAGTATTCTGGGTAAGAGTTGGTAGATAGTATAGGGCATGGAACAGGGGTAGTTTTAGGTATACAGCAGTATTCTGAGTAAGAGTTAGTAGATGGTATAGGGCATGGAACAGGGGTAGTTTTTGGTATACAGCAGTATTCTGAGTAAGAGTTAGTAGATGGTATAGGGCATGGAACAGGGGTAGTTTTAGGTATACAGCAGTATTCTGAGTAAGAGTTAGTAGCTGGTATAGGGCATGGAACAGGGGTAGTTTTAGGTATACAGCAGTATTTTGAGTAAGAGTTAGTAGATGGTATAGGGCATGGAACAGGGGTAGTTTTAGGTATACAGCAGTATTCTGAGTAAGAGTTAGTAGATGGTACAGGGCATGGAACAGGGGTAGGTTTAGGTATACAGCAGTATTCTGAGTAAGAGTTAGTAGATGGTATAGGGCATGGAACAGGGGTAGTTTTAGGTATACAGCAGTATTCTGGGTAAGAGTTAGTAGATAGTATAGGGCATGGAACAGGGGTAGTTTTAGGTATACAGCAGTATTCTGAGTAAGAGTTAGTAGATGGTACAGGGCATGGAACAGGGGTAGGTTTAGGTATACAGCAGTATTCTGGGTAAGAGTTGGTAGATAGTATAGGGCATGGAACAGGGGTAGTTTTAGGTATACAGCAGTATTCTGAGTAAGAGTTAGTAGATGGTATAGGGCATGGAACAGGGGTAGTTTTAGGTATACAGCAGTATTCTGAGTAAGAGTTAGTAGATGGTATAGGGCATGGAACAGGGGTAGTTTTAGGTATACAGCAGTATTCTGAGTAAGAGTTAGTAGATGGTATAGGGCATGGAACAGGGGTAGTTTTTGGTATACAGCAGTATTCTGAGTAAGAGTTAGTAGATGGTACAGGGCATGGAACAGGGGTAGGTTTAGGTATACAGCAGTATTCTGAGTAAGAGTTAGTAGATGGTATAGGGCATGGAACAGGGGTAGTTTTACGTATACAGCAGTATTCTGAGTAAGAGTTAGTAGATGGTATAGGGCATGGAACAGGGGTAGTTTTAGGTATACAGCAGTATTCTGAGTAAGAGTTAGTAGATGGTATAGGGCATGGAACAGGGGTAGTTTTAGGTATACAGCAGTATTCTGAGTAAGAGTTAGTAGATGGTATAGGGCATGGAACAGGGGTAGTTTTAGGTATACAGCAGTATTCTGGGTAAGAGTTAGTAGATAGTATAGGGCATGGAACAGGGGTAGTTTTAGGTATACAGCAGTATTCTGAGTAAGAGTTAGTAGACGGTATAGGGCATGGAACAGGGGTAGTTTTAGGTATACAGCAGTATTTTAAGTAAGAGTTAGTAGATGGTATAGGGCATGGAACAGGGGTAGTTTTTGGTATACAGCAGTATTCTGAGTAAGAGTTAGTAGATGGTATAGGGCATGGAACAGGGGTAGTTTTAGGTATACAGCAGTATTCTGAGTAAGAGTTAGTAGATGGTATAGGGCATGGAACAGGGGTAGTTTTAGGTATACAGCAGTATTCTGGGTAAGAGTTAGTAGATAGTATAGGGCATGGAACAGGGGTAGTTTTAGGTATACAGCAGTATTCTGAGTAAGAGTTAGTAGATGGTACAGGGCATGGAACAGGGGTAGGTTTAGGTCTACAGCAGTATTCTGAGTAAGAGTTAGTAGATGGTATAGGGCATGGAACAGGGGTAGTTTTTGGTATACAGCAGTATTCTGAGTAAGAGTTAGTAGATGGTATAGGGCATGGAACAGGGGTAGTTTTAGGTATACAGCAGTATTCTGACTAAGAGTTAGTAGCTGGTATAGGGCATGGAACAGGGGTAGTTTTAGGTATACAGCAGTATTTTGAGTAAGAGTTAGTAGATGGTATAGGGCATGGAACAGGGGTAGTTTTAGGTATACAGCAGTATTCTGAGTAAGAGTTAGTAGATGGTATAGGGCATGGAACAGGGGTAGTTTTTGGTATACAGCAGTATTCTGAGTAAGAGTTAGTAGATGGTATAGGGCATGGAACAGGGGTAGTTTTAGGTATACAGCAGTATTCTGAGTAAGAGTTAGTAGATGGTATAGGGCATGGAACAGGGGTAGTTTTAGGTATACAGCAGTATTCTGAGTAAGAGTTAGTAGATGGTATAGGGCATGGAACAGGGGTAGTCTTTGGTATACAGCAGTATTCTGAGTAAGAGTTAGTAGATGGTATAGGGCATGGAACAGGGGTAGTTTTAGGTATACAGCAGTATTCTGACTAAGAGTTAGTAGCTGGTATAGGGCATGGAACAGGGGTAGTTTTAGGTATACAGCAGTATTTTGAGTAAGAGTTAGTAGATGGTATAGGGCATGGAACAGGGGTAGTTTTAGGTATACAGCAGTATTCTGAGTAAGAGTTAGTAGATGGTATAGGGCATGGAACAGGGGTAGTTTTGGTATACAGCAGTATTCTGAGTAAGAGTTAGTAGATGGTATAGGGCATGGAACAGGGGTAGTTTTAGGTATACAGCAGTATTCTGAGTAAGAGTTAGTAGATGGTATAGGGCATGGAACAGGGGTAGTTTTGGTATACAGCAGTATTCTGACTAAGAGTTAGTAGCTGGTATAGGGCATGGAACAGGGGTAGTTTTAGGTATACAGCAGTATTTTGAGTAAGAGTTAGTAGATGGTATAGGGCATGGAACAGGGGTAGTTTTAGGTATACAGCAGTATTCTGAGTAAGAGTTAGTAGATGGTATAGGGCATGGAACAGGGGTAGTTTTTGGTATACAGCAGTATTCTGACTAAGAGTTAGTAGCTGGTATAGGGCATGGAACAGGGGTAGTTTTAGGTATACAGCAGTATTTTGAGTAAGAGTTAGTAGATGGTATAGGGCATGGAACAGGGGTAGTTTTTGGTATACAGCAGTATTCTGAGTAAGAGTTAGTAGATGGTATAGGGCATGGAACAGGGGTAGTTTTAGGTATACAGCAGTATTCTGAGTAAGAGTTAGTAGATGGTATAGGGCATGGAACAGGGGTAGTTTTAGGTATACAGCAGTATTCTGAGTAAGAGTTAGTAGATGGTATAGGGCATGGAACAGGGGTAGTTTTAGGTATACAGCAGTATTCTGAGTAAGAGTTAGTAGATGGTATAGGGCATGGAACAGGGGTAGTTTTAGGTATACAGCAGTATTCTGAGTAAGAGTTAGTAGATGGTATAGGGCATGGAACAGGGGTAGTTTTAGGTATACAGCAGTATTCTGAGTAAGAGTTAGTAGATGGTATAGGGCATGGAACAGGGGTAGTTTTAGGTATACAGCAGTATTCTGAGTAAGAGTTAGTAGATGGTATAGGGCATGGAACAGGGGTAGTTTTAGGTATACAGCAGTATTCTGAGTAAGAGTTAGTAGATGGTATAGGGCATGGAACAGGGGTAGTTTTAGGTATACAGCAGTATTCTGAGTAAGAGTTAGTAGATGGTATAGGGCATGGAACAGGGGTAGTTTTAGGTATACAGCAGTATTCTGAGTAAGAGTTAGTAGATGGTATAGGGCATGGAACAGGGGTAGTTTTAGGTATACAGCAGTATTCTGAGTAAGAGTTAGTAGATGGTATAGGGCATGGAACAGGGGTAGTTTTAGGTATACAGCAGTATTCTGAGTAAGAGTTAGTAGATGGTATAGGGCATGGAACAGGGGTAGTTTTAGGTATACAGCAGTATTCTGAGTAAGAGTTAGTAGATGGTATAGGGCATGGAACAGGGGTAGTTTTAGGTATACAGCAGTATTCTGAGTAAGAGTTAGTAGATGGTATAGGGCATGGAACAGGGGTAGTTTTAGGTATACAGCAGTATTCTGAGTAAGAGTTAGTAGATGGTATAGGGCATGGAACAGGGGTAGTTTTAGGTATACAGCAGTATTCTGAGTAAGAGTTAGTAGATGGTATAGGGCATGGAACAGGGGTAGTTTTAGGTATACAGCAGTATTCTGAGTAAGAGTTAGTAGATGGTATAGGGCATGGAACAGGGGTAGTTTTAGGTATACAGCAGTATTCTGAGTAAGAGTTAGTAGATGGTATAGGGCATGGAACAGGGGTAGTTTTAGGTATACAGCAGTATTCTGAGTAAGAGTTAGTAGATGGTATAGGGCATGGAACAGGGGTAGTTTTAGGTATACAGCAGTATTCTGAGTAAGAGTTAGTAGATGGTATAGGGCATGGAACAGGGGTAGTTTTAGGTATACAGCAGTATTCTGAGTAAGAGTTAGTAGATGGTATAGGGCATGGAACAGGGGTAGTTTTAGGTATACAGCAGTATTCTGGGTAAG
>NC_056751.1:682212577-682277577 GCF_019279795.1 Protopterus annectens | reverse complement strand
TTAGTAGCATTATAGAAACAACAAGTCCAAATAACAGCACAAACTGAGAAAAACACAAAGGATAGTAAAATCAACAAGCCAGTAGAATAAAGATTTATTGAGCACTTTTGTCCAATGGTACCAGGACTACTTCAGAATAAAATACCACATCCCTCCACAGTCTTAAATACCAACAATCTCATGCAATCACCCAATTAAACCATTTAAACCATTTGCAATTAAAGTTACAGTCCATCTTCATAAAAATGCAGCTATTAAAATCATTCATATTCTAATACACCATCTATACATATTAAAAAATATATAAATATATATATTTATAAAAATTTATAAAACACTTTAATAGCAACCTTCAGTCTTAATACACTAGAAATAAATGGTTTCATTTAAACCAGGATGATTGTTTGTTCTGGTTTTCAATTGCCATTTTAATTATAAAAATTCTAAGAAATCTTCTACTGGACCTCCTCTCTGACCCAAGTTAGCTTCATCAATGGCACAAAACTTAAAACCATGTCCAGGATTTTGTGCCACATGTTTGTATAGTGCATTCCTTTCCTCTTTTATTGTAATATAATTATGTTGGGAAACTATTTTCCCTAAGCTTAACTTGGTCTTGTCTATATAGAATGCAATACAGCATATACACTGAGCTAAATATACCACCATTTTACTCCCACAATAAAATCTACAATAAAGTCTAATTGTCCCATATCCTTCAACAAATACATCTGAATATTCAAAGATATGGCGACACTGTGGAAAATGGCCACACTTAACCATTCTATCAGGCCCCTCACATCTCAAAGGTCTCTTAAGCAATACCTTGAGGCACACATTCTTCTTGTATACTAAAACAGATTTTACATTGACATGTTTCACATATTCCGAATCCATACTAAAAACTTTCCAATTGGTCTCCAAAATTGCCCCAAGTTCATAGAAATTGGCATTAAATGGAGTAACTGGGTTCCCGTCAGCATCTCGAATGCTGATAATATCGAATTCGATATTGTTGCCTCGAGAATGCCGAAAGTGCAGAACGTCGAATGGGTAAACGGAAATCTCCGTAAGGGGAGATTTCCATTTACTTCAATGTAGTGCGGTGTCAGAGTTGGTATATTTAAGTAGCAAGGGGTGTGGGGGGTGCAGCCCCCCACGTGGGTGGTGCAGGGTGGCTTGCCCCCCTGCCTATACCCTTTATTATTTTTTTTTTTTTGGGTGTGTGTGTTACTTTATCACATTTCGAAAATGTAATAGGTCGATCATTTCAGTTCGACATTTAGTGATTTGACCTATTACATTTTCAAAATGCTGATACAGACCAGGAGAAACCATAGCTTTATTAAATGTCATAGGTGGGTCATATATATCACTTAAAGTCAGGGGGGTTTCTACACTCATACTCAATAGTGGGACAAAATATCCCGCTCTCCTTTTCAACCTCACCTCATCAAAAATGTGTGATAAAAACTTTTCAGGGTATCCTCTCACCCTAAACATATTAAATAACGTATTAAGTTCTTCTCTAAATTCTTCTTCTCCAGTAATCATCCTGGTCAAACTCACACATTGTCTTTTCGCTAAGGCTTTCTTCTGGTGGCCAGGATGCATGCTGTCAAAATGCAGGAAAGAATTTGAGTATGCCTGTTTACGATAGATGGTAGACTCAAAGCAATTCTTAGATTTGTTAACTCGAATAGTAAGATCTAAAAAATTGACCGAACTACCTTGAATGTCCATAGTGAGCCTAAGAAAATTATTGATAGAATGTAAATAGTCATAGAATTCATTTAGTCTCTCCTCTCTGTCCTTCCAAAAAGTTATCATATCATCCAAGAATCATCCATAAAGCACCCAAGAATCTTGGAAAGCAGAATTGATAACATAATTTAATACCCAAAAAGAAAGGACTGCATTTGCAAACATGGGGGTACATACTGCCCCTATGGCCACCTCATTATTCTGCCTGAACAGTTGATTCTCAAATATTAAAAAATTATTCTCAAGGACCAATGCCATAACATTACTCATGATATCTGCCTTATTTTTATCCACACTTGCATGGAAAATTAAATATTCATAAAACCACTCAATACCGGTATCATGTGAAATAACTGAATACAGATCTTGTATATCCATTTTCACATAGCAGATTATCAGATAGTATTCTTAAAATGTCCCAAGAGTCCTTCAGAATACAAGGGTTTTTAGCAAAAATGTTTTTCAGGCTATTGTCTAGGTACTTAACTAAAAAAAATGTCTTGGATGCTTTAGCATCAACTATTGGACACATTGATGGGTCAGTGAGGTTTCTGTGAATCTTAGGGATATGAAATATGGTGGGGATTTTAGGGTTATGGACTGTAACATAATCAAATACTTCCTTCGTGATCTTACCATTAAGTAACATATCTTTTAAGTTAAGGTCAGTATTTCTATATGCTATATTCAACTGGTCAATTAAAATTTCTTTGTAGGCATCAGTATATAGCAAACTTAACATTTTGTTAACATAATCGTTCAAGTCCATAACCGCTAAACCCCCACCCTTATCGGGTTTCATGACCCTAACTTGTCTGTTGTTGACAATTTCATATAACAAAATCTTTTCATCTTCACTAAGATTCTGAATATCAGGTACACTTGCAGGAGATTATAAAAATCTGTAAAATCATTCTCGCACATTTTTCAAATAATGAAACAATAGGGTGCATTGGGAGGTTAAACACACTTGGACTTTTTGTAATGTAGTCAACAAAATGCCCCACATGGTCCCTAAAGTAAAAAAGCACAGTTTAACTTTCTTGCAAATAATTTTAATTGAGTCAATAATTCATCAATTCTTGCTTTCCATATAGGCATGAAAGAAAGACCCTGTTCAAAAAGGTTTGCCCAGGCACTATTAACATCAGCATTACTATAATTATACAATTCGAAACCACCATTATCATTAAGAATAACATGACAATCCATCAATTCCTCCCCCAATGAGCCATCCTGCCTCTCCCCCTCCCTCTTCCTGGGTCTATATTATAAGATCAAAACTTTAGGTACTCTAATACCTAAAGCTCGATCTGTACATATCAAAAACTAAAAATCGCGAATGTATTCCACTCCCCTTTTCACCGCCACCTCATCAAAAATGTGTGATTAAAAACTTTTCAGGATATCCTCTCACTCTAAACATATTAAATAACTTATTACACTCTTCTCTAAATTCCTCTTCTCCATTAATCATCCTGACCAACCTCACGCATTGTCCTTTCACTAAGGCTTTCTTCTGCTGGCCAGGATGCATACTGTCAAAATAGAGGAAAGAATTTGAGTAGGTCGGTTTATGATAGATGGTAGACTCAAAGCAATTCTTAGATTTGTTAACTGGAATAGTAAGATCTAAAAAATTGACCGAACTACCTTGAATGTCCATAGTGAACCTAAGAAAATTAGTGATAGAATGAAAATAGTCATAGAATTCATTTAGTCTCTCCTCGCTGTCCTTTCGAAAAATTGTCATATCATCCAAGAATTATCCATAAAGCACCCAAGAATCTTGGAAGGCAGAATTGGTAACAATTTAATTCCCAAAAAGAAAGGACTGCATTTGCAAACATGAGATTGCTGATACTTAAGACTGTGGAGGGATGTGGTATTTTATTCTGAAGAAGTCCTGTGTACCATTGGACGAAAGCGCTCAATAAATCTTTGTTCTATTGACTTGTTGATTTTACTATCCTTTGTGTTTTTCTCAGCATTCTACAGACATTGTATTAACTACTTGTTTTTATATGTCTGAGTGACAGAAATACATTTAATCAGTTTTGATGTGAACTAAACAATAGTATGTTTTACGTTTTCTCTGTGAGAGCATCAGACTCTCTGTACATTTTCTAGATGCAGTTACTACTGTGAATGTAATTAACCTACCATTGTATAGTAGTCTTTACTGAAAAGTAACTTTCATGAGTAATTATTTGCATATTGGAAGTTCACATCCAAGTACAATGAAATACAATGTTGCAAAAGGCTAGTCAATTACAGCCACTAGAATGTTATCTAAGGATGCAGATTTTCTCGATGAAATTACTATTTATTTTCAGTTAATCTTTGTTATAGCTTAAAACTGAATGAGATTGTTACTGAAGCAATAAACAAGAGTCAAACAGATTTTCCATCCATTTTGAAAAGTGGATTGGCAATTAAGACAAGTTCAAATAATAAACAGACTTCAAAAGACGTTTTTCAGTATCTTTGAATTCAGACAATGCATGCATTAAAATATTACTTTGACCAAATGGAAAATGTTCTAAGGACATCAAGATTTAGTCAACATTGTAAGTGATCACCCAGTTTTATTAACAAAAGATACAGAAATCTTAAACCAATTTTAAAAAGGAGTAATATGTAATTTGTTCTTCCCCCACTGTATCACACAAACTGTTGGGCACATATCATTGTGGGCCATACTAATGGTGTCAACCTGTAAACAGTGGACCAGTAAGTGTAGCCCATATGGACAGGACCTATATTGTATCAAGACATTAGACATGCAATGGTACAGGTATTGTGCATGTAACTAGATGTTTGTCCTCTGAGAGCCTCTGTATGAACAAGAATAGGATATATGAAAATCTATGGGAAGATTCTGTAACGTTTGAGGAATCTGGTGTGTTTCAATATCATCAGCTCAAAAGTTGCAGACAAGCCTGTAACATGCAAACATGCCTCAGTGAACTTAGACTATATCAGAGCAAAACAGAACTGACCAGCAGCATCGGCGCACTGTCTAGCAGTCACAGCCACTCCGTAACTCATGAAAAGCATCTCATAAAGCTTAAAGTGCAGTAACACAAGTATGGACATTCTACAAGCCCAGTGCAAACAGCATGACATGTGAAAGTAATACATATCATCAGCAATCCCTCCAGTAAGCCCATAGGCAATGACAGATGTATTCATAAGTCGTGTACTAATAAAATACAATCATATTCTGATGGAATCCATAAAATTTCTAACACAGAACTAATAAAGGCATGGAGCAATCATGACCACTTCAATAGGGCTCACAGTAGCTAACAATGTCAGATGTGTGGGGAGCACAAGTAATGCACACACCCAAGGAAATAGGGGGTATAGAAAAGCAGATGTTGGGTATGGGTCCAGAAAAGGGACACACAACAGTTATATAGGAACAGAAAAATCTGAGGGACAGTTAGAGAGGCATCAGTAATTTTTTTGGGGGGTGGGAATAGGCCCCATTGTTTTGGAGGATAGAAGAAAGAGGAGGAGAATGCACATATAATAAGTATTACAAGACATGACAGAAAAAAGTTACAAATAAACAAATAAACAGTAAGGAAAGTTAAGGTATATAGATGGCACACTCTAAAACCTGGGCAATGGAAAGTTGATAAACAGAGTGGGAATGCATACCAGCCATTATGAAATACAGAAATACAAATGTACCTATGCACTATTACATTATGACATGTTCCAAACAGCATGGCAGTCATAGCAGGGTGTGTATGAATGATGGCAGTTGTGTGGTGTAGGGTAATACATGGGGATCACAATACACATTGGAAATTGATTACAATACCCCAGCAGTCTGTGAAAAGTGCAAATGTAAGCCAGGCAACAGCAGAGATGAGTAAATGCAGGCCATGAAATACTGGAGAATACAAGAAGTGGACAGAATAGAACCTACAGCCATGCATATAAAAGGCAAACAACCAAGCCCAGTGCCAAACAGCAGAACTGTAGCAAAGCAAAAACTACCCCCTCATTACACAAATAGGTGTACATAACCCAAACAGACATGTAATGGAATGCATGTGTCACAGACATAGGCCATGTCAGAGGCAGCACACTGGTGCAGACATATATCCATCCATCAACCCACAATCCCTTTTCCCTTTTTTGCACATGGAGTCAAGGTGTCACTTCAGCAATGACAATCATCTAGAGCTAAGGTTTACACTGCCTGGTGGCTAGCCCTTGTGTGGTAATTCTGCCACACCACACACTCGCATGCGCTGTCATACCTATGGCCAATTTAAAGTGTCCAATCCACCTACTGCATGTCTTTGGAATGTGGGAGGAAACCAGAGTATCTGGAAGAAACCCCACAAACACAAGGAGGACATGCAGACTCTACACAGAAGATACCAAGTGTAGACATATATGTATAACTTTTATTGGCTGAACAGGAAACTACCAGAAAGCGATATCAATACACATACACAAACACCAATGACATAGGATAATATGCTTTCTAATAATGATGATTAATTCTATATAACTACTATCAGACTATGTACATACATTTCATCAAATTACTCTGGGTAATAAGTAACACACAAGTATAACAAAAATAAGGATGTAATGCAAGCAGTAGACAGCAATTTGTGTGTAGATGTCCTGAATCCACATAATGGCCACAGAGGTGGCACAAGTTGACCTGCTAACAATACAATTATATGAAAATGGATGATAATTTACAGGAAGGTTAGCATATACCATGTATCTGAGCAAGAGATATGGTATATCTACAAAGGAAGATGGGAGGTGGACAACATGGGCCCACACCAAGGAGGACATGCCAGCAAAGCTAAGTTGGCAAACATAAAGCAGGACAGGACTATCTAAGGGAATACATTGCACATACAAGTGTACACCACATAGGGTGGTGTTGAAGTCAATCCAAGCTACATGGAAGCGAATAACCAATGTATGTCACATGGGCAGACTGTGTTGCAGATGGCAAGAAACATGGCCATGGAGAAATCATGCACACACACAGTATTGTCCAATCATCTAACAACAAGAGGCATAGCTAAACAAGCTAAGAATAGATATCACATACACATATACTGTCATGCCAATGTGCAATGACATGTGAAATAAACACCTTTGGTAATGTATATGTCACTGACCCTGGCTATGGGTCAGCAAAGGACAGTCCTGTGAACAACATTACAACACATTAACATGAAGTCAGCGACGACTCACAGTCCCAAGGTACAATGGAGTTTCTCTGTCGATCAGAATATGTGCAGGGACATGTACATGCATCACTGCACATGTACACGATTTGACAAAATATCAGTATGTATGTGATTAAACAATGTATGTTGCAATGTAACATAGAACAAAGAAGGCATACTTTAATGTTGCTATATAAATCAGCAGTAACAAGGTGTATACAAGAACAGTACAGTGGTGGTCTACGTATTCTGTAAAGTAGGACTGCTCATATATAGCAAAGGATCCCCTTCAAAACATCTAAAACCCATAACATCTAATTTCATAACATTGAGACCAAAACATCTAAAACCCATAACATCGAATTTCATAACATCTAACATTGCAAATCACATGAAAATAACATCCCCTCCACATATAATGACACCAAACTACCAAACACACTTTTTACTATGTTTCTGCAAGGGGGCTTGATACAGTGGGGTTAGGAAATTAACTTTTTCCCACTGTAGTGCGACTTTGGAGTTGGTATATTTAATTTATGGGGGGTGTGGAGCCCCCCACATGGGGGGTGCAGGAGGGCCACACAAAAAAGCCATTGTGACAGCAGGACAAGTGTCACACAATGCACAGAGTTACGGGCTTGTTCTGCTGTTGAGCAGACATCAGTGGACAGCTCACAAATCATACCCATTTCACTGTGATATTTGTGAAGTATGGGAAAAATGTTGTTTGTGAGTTGCTGTCAATCCCACACATATATACAGTGGATATCCTGGGTCTGTAGCAGAAAGTTAACTGCAAAATGCATAACTGTGACATACAGAGCCACAGTGCATTGGACATAACAGTATGCTGCATTGCATTTGTAGGAGTACACACATGCACACACATGTAATCAGTACCACACCTGCCCACAAGGAGCAATGTGTGCATCAAGTGTAGTAATTCATGTACATCAGCATGATGGCTGCATGTCTAATATGGTAATGTGTGTCACGCAAAAAATAAGAACCGCATGTAGGTAAACCAGCAGGATACAAAATGCAAAAAAATTGTAAAAAAATCCAAAACCTGGAAACGCTGAGGTAAAATGCCATGTTTACTCCAAACAGGAAAAGAATCACAAAGCTTTCTGGATCAACTCTTCATCAGTGTGTAAAAAAGAGATCAAATGCCTTCATTTAAATAGTAAATTCAAATCATAAGGCTAATTACATGACACAGTTGTATTAAGCACTTCAGTTTAAAGACATATATACAGGTAAAATGTTACTGAAAGTCAGTATAGCCATAAAATAAGTAAAACATTTAACTAAGACTCATCCACACAAGATGTTATTTCAAAGTTAACTGTCTTATTTTTAAAATAGGTTTAATACTTACTGCTGTATTTAGACCTGGAAAACAATCAGCTTCTAAAAGTGTGATCCATGAGTATTCACATATTCCTAACTCATTGTTAAGACCCCTCCTTTCTTCTGTCTGATGTCAATCACTCTAAAGTTAATTGTATGTGTACTTCCTTTCTCCCTCATATGCTTGCCCAGAACATTAGTTGCTACCTCTCTACATATTTCAGATTTATGTTCAATAATTCTGTCCTTCAACCTTCTTGTGCATCTACCTATATAGAATGCTTGACACAAATTACAGCATGCCATATACACAATGGCAGTAGTATTACAAGTTGCAAAATAACTGAAAGTATATTTTGTCTTAGTGTTAGGATGTATAAATTCACAACTTGTATTTATATCATCACAGCATATGCAACTATAACAAGGAAATGTACCCTGTTTTCTACTTATATTCAAATTTTTATTATTTCAAAAGTCCTTATAGCATAATCTTTGTTTCAAATTCAGACAGGTACAATATGAGAACATGGGGGCCTCTCCAACTATTCTGATTATCTCAGACATTTTTTAAGAATACCCCAATTATTTCTAATAATGTTCTTAACACCCTCTGATCTACGATTATATGTCATGACATAGCATATATTATTATTTTTACTAGAATTATGACCAGAATTAACACCGCTAGTATTACTAGAAAAGTGGGGTCTCACTTTGCCTGTTCTTTCCATAATAACTTCATCTGCTGTATGTTTTAATAATGAGTTATAACCACAGCATTTAAAATCTGTGGTCATTCTGTCCAGTTCCAATTTAAAGTTGGCCTCATCTGTGTTTAATTGACTGGGTCTTAGCATTTGTCCTTTAACTACACCCTTAAAAGTGTGTGTGGCATGCATACTATTTCTGTGGACATATCGGTTGGAATGTATCTCTTTTCTTTGTATCAAAGTATTAATACCTCCACTACATTTAGTTAGACTAGCATCCAGATAATTGATAGTATCCACAGAAAACTGGGCTGTAAATTTCAAAAAGTTAGTCGTTCTATTTAAGTATTCTATATATACTTCAAGTTCAGCATCATTACCAGCCCACAGGAAAAATATGTCATCCGCAAAGCATTTAAAAAATAATATTTTGTCATAAAAAGGATACAGTTCACTATAAATAAATTGTTCTTCCCAGCACGAAACAACAATATTGGCATATGTATTTGCCATTGGGGTGCCCATCGCTACCCCATTTTTCTGTATGTATGTGCAGTCATTAAACATAAACACATTATTAGTCAACACTACTTCAACCAATTCACAGATTGTTTCCACTTCTCTACCAGCCATGTCACGTGTTCTACTTAGAAAGTCACATAGTGCTTCTAACCCATATTGTAGAGGTATCACAGTAAATAATGATTTAATGTTAAGAGTTACAAATAAAAATTCAACGTTCTGATGTTCATTAAACCAGCAGTATAACTGCTGTAAAAATCTTTTGTATCTTTCATAAAACTTTTAACTTTGTATAAAGATTTGCTTAAAGTAACCTGTAAATTTTCAGTGACCCAGCCAGAATCAGATAAAATAGGATGAATGGGTGGATGGGTTAAACTTTTATGAATTTTTGGGAGACCGTACAAAACAGGTATCATAGGGCATGGAACTATAAAATAATTAAATAATTCAGTACTGATGTCATTATTAAGTTGCAGCTCAAAAATACACACATTAACTTTGTTTATACATTTAAATACGGGTCTGTATCAAATGTTCCATTGAATGCCTCTTTATCAACACGTAATCAGTGACCTCACTAAACTGGAAACATTCAAAACAGTGATTTCTGGCGGAGCCTAGATGGCCAACTGAGAGCAGTGAATTTTGAGAGCTTCATAAACTAGTATAATAATATAGGACAATTTTATTATTTTTAAGTTTAAAATGCCAGAAATCTATAGATAAACTATTAAACTACATAAATATCAATTTTGGTGGAGATATACAAAAAAATTCCTGTCAAGTAACTTGGAGATATATTGAGTCAATGAATATGAACAACTCAAGGAATTCTCGTTCAGATGCTGCTTTGAAAAAAGAACTGCAATTGATGACATCTACCTTGCAGGAAGTATCTTTGAAGATGGATGGCTTTAAAAATGACTTAGAAAACCTGAAATTAAATTCTCAAAAACAGACTGATACTCTTAAGGAACTATTACAGCAACACCATACAAAAATAACAAATATAGAGACTTCTCTAAATGACATTGAAGGGAGACTCAAAGAGGAAGAACTCCAAAAAGAATTCCTGCTTAAACAGAATACATGGCTGATTAACAAAATAGATGACTTAGAAAACAGGGAAAGGAGAAACAACATAAGGATATTTGGTCTGCCTGAAAACACTGAAGGAGAAGACATTATTTCATTCTTAACAACCTGGATTCCTGAATTTTTAGACTTGAAAGTAAAACTTTCATTTGGAATTGAAAGGGCGAATAGAGCACTGAGGAAACCTGCTTCTAACTCAACAAATACTCCACCTAGATCCATAGTTATAAAATTTCTTTCATTTCTGGACAAGGAACTAATATTAAAATCTGCTTGGAGAAAATCACCCTTAAAATACAATCAAAGCCTGATAAGGTTTGACAATGATTATTCTTCCAGAATACTAGAACAAAGGAAAAAAGTCTGATCAATAATAAAACTGTTAAAACAAAACAACATTAAAGCACAGCCAGCCTTTCTAGCCAAGATAAAAATACTTTTTGCCAATGAGATGAGAACCTTTAATGACTTAGAAGAAGCTACTATATTCATCAAAAATAACAACATAGTGTCTATCCCAGAAGAAATCGAATAGATAGCCCCTACTCTTAAAAGAATAAAAGAAGCAAATACTGACTCCAAGATAGCTGTCCCAAAAAAATAACTCTTACAACTACATCTCTCAAAGTATCAACTGATATGGTACAACACGTGTCATCTGATTTATTTTAAAAAAGGAGGGTTTCTTAAACAACTGAGAAACAGTAATGATTTATTCAGAATGTTCAAAGAGTTCAATATTTCTTCACAAACAAAGGGAGGTTAAGATGAGTTATTATTTACATTATTTAAAACAAAGCAACATATAATACAAACATGGAAGTTTCTGTTCCCCTACTTGAACTCAGTGAATACTTATTGTGTTCATTTTTCATTGATTTTACTTATAATAATTTAAGTAATTAATTAACTAATTCAATGAGGTGCCTTTCATCAGAATTCAGACTCAAATGTAACAAAGTGTTTTGAAATAAAATGCTGTCATGGAGAATAATGCCTTCTTCAGTTAAAGTATGATTTAGAAATGTCATGTATATCCTGGTTAAGTAACAGTAGCAAGCTCTTAGTAGAAATGTCATCATTATTCTGTCTAAATATGGTTAATATCAATTATGGCAGATATCATAGCTTCGAGTGCCGTTTGATAAAGCCTGACATGGTGTGCGTGGATGCAGCTGTGTCTGACAGCTGTTGTATGTTGCCACTTTCATCTCCGGGAAGCTGTGGGTTGGGGCTTGTGATCGAAGTTTACTGATGCTTGTGTATTAGGAAGAGACATTTGGTGTTTTAGCCTGGATCCAGGGGAAGGGAGTGGATAAAACTGTGATTTGGGATATTTTGGCAGAGAAGAGTTTGTTTATACATCTGCCAAGTGAGAGGTGGAAAGGTTGGAAGAATGTGTTATCTCTTGTTGTGGTGGCTTGTTGGGAGGTTTTTTTTTTAATCTGTTTCCTCTCCATTCTTTTCCTGGCTGCTGCGTCACTGAAAGGGAGGGAATTTAGACTTGAAGTTGCAGTGAAGTGAAGTTTTGCTTCAGGTGCATCGTGAGCCTCTGGTATGTAGTACACAGACACATTAACAGAAACAGATGCTCCCAGGTTGCTATGGTAATGGAGACAGAGTGACGATAATGCTTAATGGCTTTGAGGAGCCTCCAAGATGATTCTCGGCAATGACGTTTTTGTTTTTTTTTTTTTTAAATATATAATAAAAGGGCTGTTTTAAACCACATGTACACATATTGATGGTCTCCCAACACTTCGTTTAGCTCATTATGTTGATTCTTGATAAAAAAAAATAATAATAATCGTAATTTTATATTTAAAATGTATTTTGGTCCGAACTCATTAAGGACTTACATAAGAGTGGAAGTCCGAGCTATTGTGAAAGACTAAGAGCACTTGGTCTTGTGTAGTACCCTTCGCAGTGGTCTGGGAGGTGAGCTTGCTTGGACGTGTTGAGCATATGGGGATAACTAATTCTAGGGGTATTTGGGGTTTCTGGGAAGTGTTAGAGAGTCATCAGATTTCCTTCGTGGAAATATCTGTGGGAATGGAAGGTGTATTGAGTGGTTGGGTCTATATCAAAACATTGAAGAAGTAAAACATCGAATGTTAAAACATCGAACTCAGAACATCAAATGATGAAAATAGCGAAGCACCAGAACATGGAAATCTTACCTAGGGCAAGATTTCGGTGGGCCGTTCTGTGGCTTCGCTATTTTCTCCACTGTGGTGCGAGTTAAGGTAAGTGGATATTTAGTAATGTATGTATGGTGTAGTGTAGGGTTGGGTTTTGTTAACTGTATGTGCGTGTATTAATTGCTTTGTTTGTGTATAGTTTCGTAGGATATGTGTGCGATAGTTACGGACCTTAGGGTTAGGGTGCGGGTTAAGATAAGTGGATAGTTAGTAATGCATGCATGATTTAGTGTGGGGTTGGGATTTGTTAACTGTATGTGTGTGATTTATTTATTTTGGTGTGCTTGTGTTGTGTGTATGTTTCTTGGAACAGCAAATGTTTTTCCCTGGGAAAAAATTCGCTCTTCTGAGCGTTCGATGTTATCAATATTCGAAATTCCAAGTTTGAACATATGGTGTTCGATATTTTGGAATTTCGAATATATGATATAGACTCGAGTGGTTCACTGGCAGAGTGGCCACTGCATGGAACAGGCTGGTAAAATGGAATAGGACAAATATTGGGTTTGGATATTTTAAGAACAGCCTGGAAACACACCACATGAACTAGTGAATTGTATTGTGGCAAAACTGGATGGACATTGTTGCTCATGCTTGAAGTACTGAGATGTATGTATGTAAGGATGGAAATATACTTATAACAAATAAGAAACTAGAAGGGTCTCATAATTTGAAGTCTATGGACTGAATAAACATGGTTGGAAGGAGCTAATAATAAGGATAGGCATTACAGCTTGTGGTCTCTCAAATAACAAAGCAACAGCCAAAAAAAAAAAAAAAAATCACACACAATAGTTATATAATGTATGATTTTAGTAAATCTAGACATAAAATATACACTCGTCATATAAAATGAAGCAGTCTGCTGAATTTAGATATTAAAGACAAGATTTAATAACATGGCCTTGTGTATAATAACACTACTGTCTTAATATATCATAAATGACATACACTACATTGAACATCAAGGAGAAGCATGATGATTTTCTTATATAAGTAAATATGCATAACAAGTCATGTAATTGCTTTAACTTGAATTGCAGTTTTTGAAACCCATCTTGACCACATATATTACTTAAGCAGTTACCAAGGTAACTAATGTTTCATATATGACATCAAACTGACAACGTTGTTCAAGAGAAACAATAGAAGCCTGAACTTGAAATGTCACAGGATGTAACAATCATATTCTGAACAAATAGCATTAAATTGACAATAGACACTTAGTTTAATAACATGGGCTTGTGTATAAGAAGACTGATGTTTTAACTTTTCATAAATGACATACACTATATTGAACATCAAGGGGAAGCATGATAATTTTGTCATATAAGTAAATGTGCATAACAAGTCATATAATTGCTTTAACTTGATTTGTGGTTTTGTAACCCATCTTGACCATACATAATACGTAAGCTGTTACCAAGATGACTAATGTTTTATACATGACATCAAACTAACAAAGTTGTTTAAGGGAAGCAATAGAAGCCTGAACTAGGAATGTCACAGAATGTAACAATCACATTCTGAACAAATAGTATTAAATTGACAATAATCACTCGGTTTAACCTTTGCTGATTATACAAAATAGAATGTTGCCATTTAAATTTTCAGTATATGCCATAAAATGGCAATTTATGAATATGAAAAGGGAACTTGTAATCATTAACCACAATAAGTGAATTTGCTGTTTTAACCTATAATTTGACTCATTTCATAATAAGAAATGACAGATATGAAAGTCCTTATGTGTAGGAAATGGGGGGAAGAGGGATGCACTGATAATTAAATGCACTTTCATCAATGTTCACATAAAACAAACTTGATGCTTTAAGTAGGTTAGTAACAAACAAATTGATTACTTAACTGCTGGCAAACAATGACATATACATTCTGATATATCCAGTAAAATACACTGTATTATAAACATTAGGTATAAATATTATTTCCATCTATTTATATTAAGTAATACATTTTGAAGACTTCATCAATAAGGGTGAATATGTTAAATAACTGTGCGGTATAATCTTTTACTGAAGTTTTATATATGATACATCCTTCTTTCCTATGATTGAATTGCTTGTCAGCTATCTTTCATGTAAATATTAATTGCTTATACAATAAGTAGACATTTTTATTGTATTAGAATTCTGTCTAATCTGCAATAGAACTATATCTGTTCAAAATAATATAAACATTGCTTATTCCTATTACAGATATTCTCCATGTGATAATTCAATTTATGGAGCTCAGATGTTCTGGATTGTCAAGGTATGAGTAATAATCTGATGGACTTACGTGTATCCATCAGATTAGGAATGATTTTCATTCCATGGCTAGTGCGGATTTTAGTTTTGTTAACATTTATTAATTTAAATTTATTTCACAAAAAAATATTTAGTATGCCTGACCAAAACATTACTTTACTGGTAAACACTCAAAGTATAAAACCGATAATTTCCTTTAAAAGCTCAAACATATATTTTATAGTTATCAGAGGAAAATGTTTAAAAGTCACAATAAAACAAAAATACATAGTCTAAATAACCTAAGATGGATTTAACTTTATCATCTTTAAATACCAATGGCTTAAACAATCCTAGCAAGAGATCAAATCTACTGAAATATTTAAAACTGAACAAAGCACAAATAGTCTTCCTTCAAGAAACTCATTTTAAAACAAATGACAATTATAAATGGAATCCTAAGGAATATATGATATTGGTGCAATCCACTTATAAGACAAAGACAAAAGGGGTAACAATTTTATGGAAAACAAATGTGATTAACCCAGAAATCATTTATAAGTATGAAGGTAAAGAAGGCCTTATGACATTAGTAATAGTTAAATATAATAGAATATGGATCCTAGCCAATCTATACTGGTTCCCAGGCATTGGAACAAGAACTGTAAAAAACACTTGGATTTCATTTCCAATAATTATAAAAGCAACTTAATATTAGGAGGAGATTTTAGCTGTATATTTCATATTTCTGAAACTACAAATAAAAGACCACTGCATACATCTGCTGTATCAAAAGCTTTAAACAAGTGGGTAGAATAATTTCATCTTGTAGATACTTTCAAATTTAAAGAAGATAAATGTTTGTTGTTTTCTCATCAAGAGCACAGATTTGTTACCCAAACTAGAATAGATAAAATATTTTCTGCCCATGACTTACACTCTAAAATAATTAATTTCTCAATCACTCCCTGCCCCTTTTCAGACCACAATCCATTGATACTAAAACTTCAAAATGGGTACAAACCATTAATCTTTAACTACAGAATTCCAGCACATATAAATAAAATTAAAGAGTTCAAACCCTGGTTATTATCTAAATTACAGTTCTTCTTAGATAGTAATTGCATCACATAGATAAATAAAATAATGCTATGGGACTCATTAAAAGCTTACATATATGGTAAAGCCCTAACTTGGTATATAAAAAAATCAGAGAATGGGATTCTGAATTATTAGATCTACAATGCAATCTTTTGTCAGTAAAAGCTGAAAAAAGTCAAAATCATTTGGAGATGAAAAAGAAAGTAGAAGTATTAGACAATAAACACAATGAAATTCTAACACATAAAACTAGTTTAGCTTTAGAAAAACTAAAAATTAATACCTTGACCACTTCTATCAAATATCTACATAATTTATCCACAAGAATCAAAATGCAATCAAAAGCTAATAACATTAAAAGTATTTTCCATGAAAAGAAAGGGAAAAATGTCTCGGATATAGGTGACATTCTTGATGCCTATAGAGATCACTATATGGAACATTTCCAAAAAGAAAATATACATATCAATCAATTAAATCTAGATGAAAAATGTTCTAATATAAAAAAAAATACAAGAAAAATTAAAACTAGATCTGCAAGCACCCATATCCTACAAAGAAATTACAGATACAATAAAAAGTGCAAAAATAATAAAGCTCCAGATATAGATGGCATAATTATGGAAATATATAAACTTTTTCCTCCAAAGATACTATCCCTCTTCCATAAAACTCTATTAGAAATTTAGTCACAAGCTTTAATACCACCGTCATGGAGATATTCCTTAATCATACTAATCCTAAACGAAAACAAATCCCCAAGCCTCTGTACCACATATAGACCTATATCATTATTAAATAATGACTATAAGATATTTGTGACAATATTAACTAACAGAATGAAAATACCACTATCCAAAACAATAAATAATGATCAACATGGATTTATATATCATAGACACAAACATGACAATATTAAAAGGATAATATCTCTTATAGGTTATGTTAATAAAGAAAATAAAGAAACACTCATAACTGGCTTAGATATAGAGGAAGCATTTGATTCCCTAAATTGGGACTATTTATTCAAAATCCTAATGCTATTTGAATTTCCTGCATCCTTTGTTCATCTCCTAAAGAATATATATACAAATAATTTAGTGTATGTCAAGTTAGGTCTTTTTACCTCTGAATCTATACATATAACAAAAGGCACTAAACAAGGATGCCCCATGGCCCAATTCTATTTGCTCTGGCTATTAAAATATTGGCAAATTCAATTCAGAACAATATAAAAATCAAAGGAATAGATGTTTATGAACAATACAATAACAAAGTAATGTTATTTGCTGATGACATATTACTAACATTATCTAATACAAAAGAGACATTAGTTCACAGTTCATAGGTTCATGTGTTGGTACTAGGCTTTTGGCCCTAGGGCCTGTACAAGCCTAGCCATAATAATTCCCTGGCTATTTCTTCCCACAATATTTACTTCCCTGGACCCCTGTCTAGCAGGGCGACTGACATGATCCCCAGGGTAAATTTCTTATCTCCTATCCAGTCATCAAGGTTTCTTTTGAAGAGGGCCAAGGAGGCACTCTACTTGACATGTATGGGCAGTCTATTCCAGAGTATGGGGAGCCTCTGGGTCTGGCACCTAATCCTCCAGCATGCTTTGTTCATTGTGATGACAAGGTTTAGGTCCCTGGAGCATGTGGCTCTGATTGATTGGGATTTCTTTAAGTGTAGCATGTCCAACAGCTCTGGATTTGACATGGCCTTGTATGTTAAACAGAGATCGCCTCTGAGTAGATGATATGTGACAGAGTATAGCTGGAGTTATTTTACTCTGTCAGCATAGGACATCTGCTTTAGGCCTGTGATTCTTTTAGTGAGGTGTTTCTGTGGCCTTTCCAGTTGTTGCAGATGTCTTGTGAGGTACATACCAAATGGGGTGTTGTAGTCTATGATGGGTCTAATGAGGCATGAGTACAGTGGGACAATGACCTCCTTTTTTCTGGATGCAAAGCCCTTAGTGATGAGGTGTGCCACATAGAAGGATTTCCTGACTGCTGTGGCAATGTGGTTATTGAAGGTGAGACCACTGCCCACCTGTGTTCCTAAGTCTTTTATCACACTTTTGGCGTTTAGTGTACTGCCACCTATGTGGTGATTCATGGGTACTTGTTTTTTCCCAAAGGGGATAGAAAAATTAGATATATTAATTGACAAATTTTACATGACTTCAGGACTCCATTTCAATAAATCAAAATCAAAAATTTTATTTTTAAATAAAAAAAAGAACTACAGACAAAGGGAATCACACCATTGGAAAACAATAGTCTACCTTAAAATATCTAGGAATTGAGTTATGCAAGGATAGTAATGAATTAGTCTAAAAAACTACAATAATATCATCAATACAATTAAAATCTCTGTGGAAAAGTGGAACAAAACAATATTAACATTTGAAGATAGACTGCAGTTAATAAAAATGGTTTTACTACCCAAGATCCTATATATAGCTTTGGCAATGCAACTGTTACCAGAAAGGAATATGCTTAAAGAAATAAACTCATGCCTAATAACATTTCTATGGTTTCCCAAAAGAAACAGAATAGCTTTAATACATCATATCAGACCATGGAAACAGGGAGGATTAAACTTTCCTGATATAGAAACATATATAAAAGCATCAATATCTAAAATGATCTCAGATTGGATAAGTCCAAATTACTCTGCAAATTGGAAAGCATTACTAACTGTACTATCAATAAATTAATTTGATTTACAACAAAAATTTCAAATAACATAAAAACAATTTGCCATGGCACATATTATGCATTAGTATGCAATATAAAATAACTAAGCCCACTAAAACACATATGATTAATTATTACAGTGACTCATTTAGGAAAATTATTAATGCAAATATAGATTTAAAATCTGGTTTGATCTTCTAACACCATTTATAGTCAAAAATAAAATATATAGAGAAATTAATAATTCCTGGGAACAGAAAGGATTTGTTTGTTGGCTCCAATGTATCAAAGAACTAAAAGTTTTAGATATGCAAGTAATAAAAACAACATTCAAAATTCCACAACAGGACTGGCTAACTTTACAGAGTATTCCATCATATTTGCAAGATTTAAGTAGTATAAATGAGAATTCTTCATGTAAAGAAATACCTCAATTTACAAAATACATATATGAAATCATATATAATGATTTTGACATGGGAAACAGTATTTCAAAATTTTACAAAATATTGATAAACTATAAAACAACACCCAAAACCTCATATTGGGAATATATAACAAAAGGACACTCAATACAGTTAACTGAAGATATTAAAAAATAATCGTATTATCGATAAAATATACATCCTTTACACAATACTGGAAATTTTTTAATTAGAAATGATTGCAGAGAGCATTCTTAACACCAGACAGAATCAATAAAATTAGTTCTTCCAAAAAAGGAATATGTTGGAGATGTGAGCAAGTACACAATACAGACTGGAACCACATTTTCTTTGATTGTGTTAAAATTAAGCCATTTTTGGAATGGTATTAATAACTTTCTACAAGCTTTATTTAATGAATCGCTTTATTTAACTAAAGCTCTTATATTATTAAATGTGAGCGAAGGTCCTCATTTGAATAGGTCAAACATGTATCTAGTATGGACTATACTTGTAATTTCAAGGAAGTGTATAACAAGAAGATGGAATACAAACACAATACCAACTTTGGAAGACTTCTACAGCCTACTGAAGACCACAGCATTATTGAAAATTAAAATTAAAGAACTAAGAATTTATCCAAAGCCATTTATCAACAACCCTAGGGGAAAAGTCTTATCATTGAATGACACTATACAATAATTGATCAGACACTCTGATAATGGATTGGATATACTTATAAAGTAACTGTATACATTAAGATCTGTTATAGTGTCAGGCTAATGTAAATAGTGTACATAGTTATCTAAGATGTTATATATAAATACTATGGAATTCATTCAAATGTGTTTGAAAATAAAAAAAATTTTGAGAGAAAAAAAACAATGATTAAGAAATCGCTTGCACTAAAAACACATACACACAATTTCAAACCTAATAAAGTGGGGGGCTTCACCCCCCATACCCCCTAACAAAATATACCAACTCCAACATCGCACTACAGTGGAGTAAAAAGCAATGTCATGGCTCAGTCCAAGCAATTTTTTCCCTGCAAAAAAAAATTGCTGACCTGAGCCTTTGCTATTTTCAGATTTTGGTCTATATGTGTCCATGAAACAACATTCACTGTATTGCCATTTTGCTGATCTAATAACGACCCTTAAATACTTCTGCTGGAGGGACTTCAACAAAACTATCAGTCACTCAAAAACTCAAGCATAAGCATATTATACATAGCTCTATCAAAAATAACAATTGCACCACCTTTGTCAGCCTGTTTAATAATAATATCATTGTTGTTTTGTAATTTCTCAAGATCTTGAAACTCAGACAAGGAAATGTATTTCTTCCTTTCAGGCTTCATATAATAGTTATGTATGCCCCTTTCACATGCTGCCATAAATGCATTTAAAATGGGACAATTCACCTATATAAACATATTAGGTTTTTTACATTCCTTATAAACAATCTAAGATCAGTCCACACTGTTACAACATTGTCCACATTAGATGTAATGAAACCTATACCTTTATTCAAAAGCTTTAACTCAGCTTCAGTTAATTGAAAGGAAGATAGATTAACAACATAAAATTCACCCAGTTCTTGTTGCTGTGAGTCCTGCTGCAGGTCTCTGGTCCTCGGCTTCTCCACCTGTTGGACTGCTGACCTAGTAATGTGTGTCATAAACCGGGTACAACATAATGCAAAATGTCACATGGCATCTACTGTGTATGGCTGATTGTGTATCACATAAGTGTGGCATCAATATACTATGAATGCACAAGTGTGCCTATACAGTCTAATTGCTTATATCGCAAACACCATGGTGGCAGTAGTACGCAACTGGATCACACAGAAAATACTTATGAACTGGAGGGCCTCCCCTGATGAAGTTGAACATCATGAATGGCTTCATGGGCAATTTTCCTAAATGAGTCCCACATAGCCCTTGCCATATCCTAAAAGAAATTCTCCATCAGATCCTTCATCAGTGTCTGGAAGATATCAGTCATCACCTCCCTGATCAGGTCCTGGAAATTGTCTGCTGATGGGGGTGGGTGGTGTCTACTCCAAAGTGCAGCAGGGGTGACAACATTGCAAGTCTACATTCTTCCTTGTCATTATCATCGGTCTCATCTTGGTCATCATCATCATCCAAGGATGCAGGTAGTGGTTTGGCATGTTCTCATCTCTGATGTCTGATGGGTGAGTGTTCACAGGTTACATGTCTGTTAAGGTGAATCATAAGAAAGAAAGAAAGCACATAATATGCATACCTGCAACTATATGAGTACATTACATACCTGCTGTGATACAATGCACGTGCAGAAATAAATTCAGCATGACACTTTACAATAAGGTATGCCCATAGTCAAGTCTACTGCCATATGAGATGTAGGTCATGAATTCAAACCATAACAATGAAAACCACATGTCTATCAGGGCGCACATTCCTATGCAAAACATGGCTGTCAGGAAACACAAACTAATGTGCTTATAAAGAATGTAACAGACATGAACTACTATGCCTTCAACATGATCTCTGCATATAAGAAAAAAGGTATATTACCATACTGTACAGGTGTCATTAAAAACACATTCTCAGATGATAGGTTTACATTACAATACAACTGCTGCACTATTAGACCACTGTGAAACTAGCATAACACAACTACTGTGACCTGCATTGGGTAATAATTAAGATATGCATCAGTACATTGGCAAGCAAACTAAGAGAATATCACTAGTGCCATATTTCCTGTCTTGTATGTGTGCCTTGTACATTTATGTCAGTGTGTGAATATGTAAATCACACACAAGTGTAACCCAGGTGTCTGTGAAAGTAATGAATCATGTGAACAGCCACCAATTGACAACTTTGTATAATGAAGATATAGTGAGATGACAGTTCAGTGGAAAATATAAAAGCTATATGCAAATGAGTTTAGCCATGTAACATGGTCATTGGCTGGCACAACAACATGAAATCTTTAGAATGCAGCACAACACCCTAGAAATAATGGGCAATCATAAACACAGTGTCAGCATGTGATGTATAAAACCATAGGTTATGTCTTATGTATCAGTGACCTACAAACATTTTTTAGCAATCACTGTGCATGTCACTGTGAAATGCAAACAGTGTAATGCTTTTCATTGATTATGTAACAGACAGATATAAATGAAGAAGAGGAATGGCTGTATACACAACTATCACTAAACACAAGATACAATGTGCTTCAACAGTCTTTTAGGCAAAAGCACTAGCTCCTGTTGAACTGAAGTGCATGTCAGACATAGTCTGCCAGCTACATTGCAAATGCTGAGACAGCAGATATCCAATCACTTTGTTACTGGGTAGGTTTTGCCCAACACATTAGTCACTGAGCACCAAGGTGGGACATATAAGTGTACCAACACCTGTTATGCAGTAAGCAGGTGAAGCAGTATGAACTTGTACATGAAACATCACAATGAAAAGCACTGTGACAGTTACCCATGAGACATCACAATGAAAAGCACTGTGACAGTTACCCACATAACTGACTGTCATCTAGGTTGTGATGAACAATTCACATCACTGCCTTCAACAAACAGGGCCTGCTCCTAACGCACATGTAAACATTTTTTTATGAGACACATACTGATAATCACAGAGCTTGTACGACTATTGAAGTTACCTTACATATGCATGCTGGGTATTCTTGCATTAGGAGTAATATGCATGGAAATGCAAAACAAGTCAGACATCTAACAATGATCAGATCTATTCTAGGTATAAGATGTGAAAATATAGTCAACATACCTCTATCCCTGCACTGCTCCTCCAGCCTGTGCATCTGTTCAGTATACAACACCCTATTCCTTGCACATTCTTAATCATCAGCAATAAGTAAAAAAAACATGTACGAATGCCAAAGACTAGGTATGTATAAAATAACAGTGAAATATAGTAGGCAGCTCATTTTCTCTACTTTTTAAATGAAATAACAATACCGCATCCACATACTCATTTTTTGATGTGTCACATTCAATGCTTTACACAGTGGAAAACTAATGAACACAGAGTGTAGGACTTAGGATTCAAGCCTACAAATCTCATCTATGTTCACACTTTAACACTGGCACCTATCTGTCTAGCTAATCCATCTTGGCTATGAGTCCCTGGAATAAATGCAGTTAAACAAAGCAGAGGTATGAATGTGCAGGAATGGATTAATAACAGGGATCAGGGCTTCTATATCACATGATGTTTAAACTGCAGTTCAACTTTCACCATGTGCTGTGCATTTGTAAACCGAAACATGCAGACTTGACTGCATGTCAGCATAGTGGTCACAACATAAAAACGCAACTGTAACATTTTATAGCTCAGACTCTGGAACTCTGTCATATAACACCTAGCTGTTCTTAACAGACAACTATGAATTATTAATTATCACATGCTTCAGAATGTAGTTTATGTAAAAGGACAGAAAATATATGCACACATGTTGTGGTTAAATAAGAAATTTTACACCACAAATATACCTGATATTTGGGGAAGCCTGTGATTTAGAGTCAAAATGTATATCTGCCGTCTCACTCCCTCTAAATAACTGTAGGAGAAGAGGAGTTAATAAACAATGACAGGTGTACAGTACATTCACTTTGGCAATGTTATAATATTCCACATTCCTGCATACTATGACTGTCACACAGTAATAGCAGTAACACAGAAAATGTGCCCCTGATTGTCAGTGATAATGTCTGAATTATTCCATGACTGGTTGAGAGATGTATGATCCAACTGTACAGAACTATCTCACTGTGTTCAAAGCTTTACCAACAAAACTGTAGTAAAATGGCTGCCATTGGATGAGACATCATGGATAATGGAGACTCATAGAAATCTAACAAATAAATGCTATAGTCGTCAGCGTATACAAAATATTTGTAAACTTCAACAAGCACTTATATATGCAAGCATTTTCAAAATGTTTAAACTGACACACAGATCAAGATTTAAAGAAAGATACTCCCTATAAGGATTTGATCTTATAGTTATCCAGAATATATGCATGTTGGATTCTTGCCTATCAGGCTGAGCTAATACACAGCATAATACCTTCCTTCTTAACAAACCACTATTGTATGTTTGTATCTGTATTCCTGCAGATAACGCAGAAATATGCAACCATCCAACACCTAAATGCTAAAGGCCTTTATGCACCACACAATTAGCAGATATCATCAAGTTTTACAACATACAACATATGGTAGACACTCAGACCCGCAGTGGTCTTACATTAATGTGTGCAACAAACAGGTATTTAACAATGATATGCATTTGTAAAACAGAGCTGACTAAGGGATGTCTACATGACTCAGTGTTCACATGTAATAGACTGTGCAATACTCTCCGAGTATTACAGATAGAGAAATGTACAGTTATCATATGACACTTACTGTAGGCATCCACTGCCTGTCCCCACACCTCAGCAGCCCTCCAGGGAAGATCTTCAGTGTTCCTCCCATATAGGTTATTATAGCAGTGGTGAACCTGCATGCCAAAGAAACCAAGAACACCAAATCCAAGGCTGAGACAGAAAAATACAACAAACGGATAGCGTAACTTCACTTTAACGCTTTTGTCAGATGACTTCTTCAGAACCACATAACCAATGAAAAAATCAAACAAAATATATACTTACACTCTAATTAAATGACAATGTATTATTCAATTAACATACTTGTAACATATGTAAAAAGCAACCATATAAAAATAAATTTAAGACAAAAAAGTATGTGTTTAAAATCTTGAAACCTAACTAATAAAGTCAACATTTCATTTTCTAATATGTAGTTTGCGATCTATTAAAAAACATTTGATATTAATGGCATCATTCAAACCAGGCTTTTGATCTGCCTGTAATTTGATCTGCCATTTAGCTTCCCTTTGCCCCAAATAACTTTTGAAGTTTCCCCCTCGAATATCAGTGCACATTGCTCTAAAATGGAAAACAACAACTTTTTGAAACCCAAACATTCAAAACTATGTTTAATAAAGTGCTTGATTTTTATCTTTCTTTTTTATATTATAGATATGTTCTCTCATCCTTGTATTTAAACTTCTGGTGGTCATCCCAACATAGAAAGCTTGACATTTGTCACATACTGCGATATAAACAACCCCTTTTGTTTTGCAACAAAATACACCTGGAACACCTATGGTATAGGGAATATGTGGCAACTGGATGTATGGTCCTTCTAGAATGTACCTGCGCATAGTACATTCAAGACATTTATACAAGCCTCTAGGTTTATGGCTAGTGGGTAAACTGATAAAATTGTTATCCCTTCCTTTTTTTCAAACAGCCCTTTGAAATTATAATCATTTCTATAAACAAATTTGGGTTTATCCCCTATTGCATGTAATAAATCGTGATTTCCTTCAATAACCTTCCAATTGCATTCTATTATATTACGTATGCTTGTATTATCAACATTCATGCCCATACTAAAACATAGAAATTCATCTTTATTAAAAATCTTTTTTACATTAGGCCTTAAACCCTTTGCCAAAATGGGAGGATACTTAGTCTACCTTTGATCCCATATATCTTTTGCTAATTCTCTTAGGAAAACTTCCTGATCTCCCCTATCCTGAAATAACTGTATAATGTATTCAAATTTATCTGCCAGTTGTTGATCATCACTAGTCATCCTGCTAGTGCTGATAAACTGGCCTTTAGGTATATTATGTCTGATGAATTTAGTGTGTTGACTTGTCGCATGTACATAGTTGTTCATAAATGTCTTCTTACGGAAGATATTACTATGAAATCTTTTGCATACATTGTCCCATGTTAGCCTAACATCCAGAAAATTAACACAGCTTCCTCTATTCCCCAAAACAAACTCCAGGAAGTCAGAAACTTCATTTAACTTCTTGCAAAACCGAATGACTTCTTCAAATTCACCAGAAAATATAAAAAACAAATCATCTATAAATCTCTTGTAATATAGTATATTAAATTCTGTTTTCAAAGATTCCAAATTTGTTCCCACTACCCCATCACTATATTAGCAAAGGCAGGGGCTACTGGAGAACCCATAGCCACCCCTTTACTTGTTTATAATATTTTTGATTGAAGCACTTCTAGGGCATCGCAATGAAAATTGACTGCTGTGTTGTCCATGTCAGTATATTGATGTAAATAAGCCCTCACATAATCAATGCCCTTGTCATGGGGTATAGACTTATATAAGGAGACAACATCAATGGTAAAAATAATATGTCACTCTGGATCAAACAACTGTGCTTCATTTATCACGTTGATGCTATTGAAAAAATACCAGGAATCCTTCAAAAAGGAATCCATTTTTGTACCTAGCGGATTTAACACTGCATCAACCATCATGGAAATTCCATTAGTGACATAATTAAGAGCAGAAATAATGGGTCTGAAAGGGTTTTTTTTTTTAAGCTCTTATGAGTTTTAAGAATGCCGAACATAGCCCCCACTTTCGGATGTTCCACATCGTAGAAATTATACATAGCCGTGTCTAAATTACCACACATCAAATTGTCATAAAGAAAGTTGGAAACATACTTAAAACATTTACTTATGTCACTAAAACCAACTTTAATGTATTCACATTCATTATTAAGCGTTGTCGCCTCACAGTAAGACGCTGTCTGGTTCGATTCTCAGCTAGAGCGTCTTCTGCGTGGAGACATGCGTGAAAGGGTGTACCTTCGTTGAAGGTTGTGCATCAGGCCTGGCAAGCCGGTACGTAAAAATCAACTGCCATTATTAGCAGACCGGAGTTCCGCTGTGGCGACCCCTAACCGGGAAAAGCCGAAAGACACAAACAAACAAATTAAGCATGACCTCTATTTTGTTAATGTAGTCACTTTGATTCATTAACACTAACATTCCCCCCTTATCACTCTTTATTATTCTGATATCATTGTTATCAGCCAATTCTTTCATAGCCATTCTCATGTCCGGACTTAAATTATTATACTACTGCTTATTTTTCCTACTCACCATCTCCCTCAAATCTTTCTTGCAAGAAGCTTCAAACACTTGAATGGTATGTACCAATGTGGGGTTATAACAAGAAGATTTAAAAAACATAGAATTGCTTTCTTTAACATCTTTCAAAATATACCTTAAATTCAACTTTCTTGTGAATTTTTTTAAATCTAAAATGGTGTCAGTAATGTTCGCCCATTTACTAGGAATAAAATGTAGCCCCAACTTTAATACTTTTATATGCATAGTACTTTTAACCTACTGTTACTTAATTGTTGTCGGGAGATGATTCCGACATCAACCTTGCTTTCCTTCTCGTCATTTTTTATTGTTTTTGAGCTCTCTGTTCCTTCTCAGAACCCAAAAAAACCTTCTGCCTTGCACCAACTTGATTTTCAACTTTGTCTGTGGCTAAATTAGATATATTGCCCTGGGAGTTGTCATCATCAACACCGTTATCCTCACACTCAGAATTTCGCTGCTGATCTCAGAGTCATTGACAGTTGCCAAACCTTTTGTTCCTTGGTGCATGACTCCTGCTGAATTAAGGGAAGTCCCCCAATAACTCTGTTTAAGGAGGGCTGGCTGAAAAATGGTTTTCTTAGTAGCCACCCCACTATAGTTCTTTTTCTCTTGCTTTGAAAAAATGGAATAAGTGGTGCCCATATTATATGCAACTATGTCATGTTCTAACTTTTTGTTTTTCCGCTCAATCAACAATCTCTCATGTTGTCCAATATTCAATAAAATAGCATGCTCAGCTCTTTCACAAAATTTAAACTGAATTTAGTCTCAATGGCACATTCCATTTTAGTTATTTCGCCCTTAATGTCTTTCATAATACTATGATTCTGTTCAAGAAGGAGTTTCAAAAACTCAATCCCAGCAGAATTAAAGAATTCTTGCAAAGTATTAAAAAAATGGGTCTGTAACATGAACTCCATTTGGGCATTTTAAAATAATGCAAGCCTTTGGGAATATCCCCAGTTCAATACATTTCATGAAATACTTATTTTTGATGTCTAGACTTGTATTTTTTCAGCAATTTATCTAAGAGTTCACATTTTTCTTTATAAAAAGACTGTTCAGCTGGATTAACTAACCTTTTATTATTGGTGAATGGATGCACAGTTCTTTAACACAGTTGCAATGTTCGCATAACTAGCACCCGACTTTTCAGCCCTTTGCCCTTGGGAATGATTAATCTCAAATTCCTTAGCAGTTGATTTTATTGTGCTGACCTCAATCACTGTTTGAGCATCATCAGAACCGGTGCACACAGTCTTTCTTCTCTCTTCTTTAGAGAGCTCTTTAGAACATTCTTGTATTAGTACTTGCAATGACTTTTGTATATCTCCCAAGGTCTTCTATAATAAATGCATTAAAGAAACGTCTGGAGTGTTCGGTACACACACTTTTTTGTCTTAAGTTTACTTTTCTATGTTTGCTTTTTACATATGTTACAAGTATGTTAATTGAATAGTAGATTGTCATTAATTAGAGTGTACGTATATATTTTGTTTGATTTTTTCATTGATTATGTGGTTCTGAAGAAGTCATCTGATGAAAGCGTTAATTAAAATGAAGTTACGCTATCCGTTTGCTATATTTTTCTGTCTCAGCCTTGGATTTGGTGTTCTTGGTTTCTTTGGTTTTCGTACACCAGTTAGTACGTTGTAGTGAACCTGATCTCCAGTCCAGTAGATTCCCATGCAACATTGGTGCTTCCTCGCAGTCCAATTCCAAATGTCCATTATCTCAAAGTTTCATGGTCTGGCTCTCATTTGGTGCTCCAGTCCAGCATAGATGGTAGCATCTGGGTAGTCTCCTCCTCAGTCCAGTTGGTAAGCTTGGACACATCGAAGCCTCCTAGAAGTAGCCATGTCAGTGGGAATGCTGAGATAGTAAACATCCAAAAATTGCACACTGAGGTCCCACTCATTTGGTGAGTAGCAATGATGTGAGCTGTAAATGTATCAAAATCACAATTTAAAAGAGGCACTTATGGGATGGTATCAGATGATTGGAAGGTAACTGGTATGTGCTTCAGATGGTCCTGTTTAATTATACCTATTGGGTGTTTGTCCTTAGCACCTTCCCATTACACAGAACCATTGGTTAATGCACCAGATTTTGAGAAATTACATGGATGTGCACAAATAGGATAACAAAACCTTGAATGTTAATGAACCTCATTATTTATGTATGGTGCAAATGGGACTTAAAAACTGTGTGCACATAGTTAGTGTTACGTTCATGTATATCTGACTCACAGGTAGCTGCAAAGGTAGTGTTGCACCTGCTATCATTGTTGTGGGATATATTTCTCGCCTTATAGATCTATGTTATTATTTCGTAGAAATATATGCATGCATGCTTCAATTGATGCTTTTAGAGAAAATTGTCTGCGATACAAAAATTGTATGTGACTTACTGGAGTTACACCTGCATCCCTAATGAACAGTGATTCCACACATGCACTTGTACAGAGAAATGTAAACTGTACCAGTGAATAGTACATAGAGACACACTAACGACATATCCCTATATATTGCTGGTAACTATGTACATTCAGTGGTATACTTACGGAAACCTATGAATTCCAACAGTATCTGCACATTGCTATGTAGTATGTAGTTGTAGTTATGTTATGGATATTTATTCATTGTGTTAATTAATGAATTATTCATTTGTGTTACTAAAACATGTACTATAAATATTGTCTCAATAAATCTATATCCGTGTTTATGTACAGTTACCATGTATTGTCTTTGGTATGCTTACAGATAGGGAGGCTTTCCAACAGTTTCTGTAAGTTGTTCAATTGCTACTGCATAGATACTTTCTGCTAAGAGTAATATAGTACTAATTATCACTGATTTTCATCTCATACAGATGAAATGGGGATAGCATTTACTGTTCACTATTGATTGTGTTGATATAAGTTTTTCATGTATAACAGTTGTCTATTTAGGCTCATGTTGCATATAACATCTATTGATAAAACTGGATGTGTCTGACAGTCATCCAACATGATTGTTTTACTTATATGTTAGGAGTACTATGTTAATGTGAAGTAGATGGAGAACATAAGGATCATGTAGCGCAATGGTGTTGTGGCTGATTTTCCACTACTGTGATATTCATTGTAATGGGTTTGAATCTCATATGCAACCTCTACAGATATCAGAAGTTATGATGTCGCTCCATGTCTTATGCATTTATACATTTTTTTCACATCAGATATGTTGTTCTATATGTCACAGTACTATATAGGACAGGGACTATTTCATATAATTATGCAATGGACAGGAATGCAGAGAGGGAAGGATGTTATAGAGAAACAATATGCATAACGGAGGGCAAGAAGAATGGACACACAACTAAGAAGGGTTAGTAGGGTGGACAGGCATAGAACCAAGGTAAAGTGCCTTGGTCGTTAAGACCACAAACTTAATAGAAGGATACAGTGTAAAATATATAGTCCATCAGATCCAAGCAGGAGATACAGAGTCATACACAGTCTAATATAAAACTCATCACTACAGGAAATGGTAAAGGAAGGTCATTTTCTTTAGGTGAAAGGAGGGGCAGCATAAAATGTTAGTGTCTTAATGCAAAACCCAAACTTACTCTGATGCAGTAAATGCATAGAAAGCTGCAATGAGTTGTGTAAATATTCTGGATCCATTACAACACTACAACACAGATGAAGTACTGAAATTCTTGCATTTTGCAGGTAAGTATTATACATAGAAATATTGAAGAAAAACATATTTTGTAGGGGGAGAGACTTCCTATGCTCCCACATTCCGATAATGTATTATTCTCACTCTGAGGTCACTACACTTTGGAGAATGAGCAGTTATTAATAACCATAAAAAAATACCAGAGTCTCTCCAATGTTCCATTAGTTCATACACAACAAATACAGTTCAAGCAGTTAAACATAGTGCTAATGTGAAAAAATACTACAACTGTATACTCCTTCAAGCAGCATGGCCTGAGCAAAAGTGACTTAAGAGAAAGAGACATTTAGATTGAGCTAAACCTAGCAATTCTGGTGGAGTTAGTCTGAGAAAACTGTTTATTGAAGACTACAAATGCAAATTACATGTTGACAGTTTGAGTCTATATCTAAATAAAGCTGGCCTTATTAATGAATGAATGAATGTGTGTGTGTGTGTGTGTGTGTGTGTGTGTGTGTGTGTGTGTGTGTGTGTGTGTGTGTGTGTGTGTGTGCGTGTGCACATGTGTGCGTGTGTGTGTGTTTGTGCAAGAGATCTGCTGCCTCCTGGCACATTTCTTTTTGTCTAATTTGTAATCTTTCTGCCCTACCTACCTACCTACCTACTGATTATTAAGCTTGTAAATTTCACCTAATTTCTTCCCTTTTTATACCTCAGACTTCAGAACCCACATCACCTCATGGGGACATCATTTTATGGGTAGAGCTTAGCCTAGATGCTGGACTAAGAGTCTGTCATTCATACACCTTTGGTGTGCAGGTTACTTCATCACTGAGGTGACCTTAAATGGCAGTATCATCTCATTTTCTGCTTCAACTATTAGCCCTTTCAGTGTTCAAGCTGATTATCCATCTAAGGTCAAGAGGGTTTCAATTAGGTTCTTATCCCTTTGCACCACTACCTCAAGGCATGTTAGTTAATATGCCATATCTGTACATTTCCACTAAGTGTGACATAACTATGATGTGAATCAACCGAGAAACTACTATTTCCAGTAAAAAGAGCTGTGTTCTAAACATCTGCCTCTCGTGGCTAAGATAACCATGTCAGCATGTGCTGTGCATTGGTACATCACAATAGCTAGTAGTAAATTTCAATGAACTGCACCAGAATGATGCAAACATATAGGCTACAAGAAAGGATATACCGAGAAGCTACAGTTTTTGCAAACTACTTTATTCTCGGTCTGCTGTAACTACTTGCAACTTGAGACATCTGCTGTAATAATGAATTTCCTGTATTAGATGTATGTGTATATCTAATGCAATGGGATGGCTACAAGTCCTTGCATAACAAAAAAAAAAAAAAACACTTTTATTCAGCCTCATTCATGCACAAAAGTGATATGTAATCCAAGAATTGTACTAACAGCAGTAAAATACATTTTTATACATTGATGATACACAGATATTAGCATCTTTTGTCAGTTAAAATGTAGAAAAACACAAATTCTCCAGTACCTACACACAAAACAGATATCCCACCAAATGTGTAAATCATATATGTAATAACATACATATCCTATAAGGCCCATTTATATGAAGTTGGGTTCCTTACCAGGAAACACATTGTGGCAAGTTCACACTTCTGAAACTAAACTTCTTTTAGAGAATCAGACCTTCGTTATTTTACTTTGAGGTACTTTGAGGTACAAGGGTTTATCAAACTGTACATCTACAACACAGATAGTCACATTTATTAAATTTATGTGGAGAATCTAAGTAATAAAATAAAAAGGGGGGAAACAAATAAATCATTGCTGATGAAACTCAGTGAAAGCAGCTGCAGTATTACAGAACCGACCTACTGCTGTTACACAAAGGAAAGGTATAATACAGTTTATTTTTTCTCCCAGCCTATGACACAACAGACACCAGTTAGTGGCTGCAGTTGTGGTTTTATTCATACACAAT
The DNA here is from genome assembly GCF_019279795.1 of Protopterus annectens. Lineage (NCBI taxonomy): Eukaryota > Metazoa > Chordata > Ceratodontiformes > Protopteridae > Protopterus > Protopterus annectens. Next base: position 682,244,535 of record NC_056751.1, on the reverse strand, counting down.
ACACATTGTCATCTCTTATCCATTTTCAGCCTCATGCAGCACTGTGACCGATTTCAGTAGCATAATAACATTAACTTCGCACTGCCATCTACAAAACTATGATGATTTAAATGCTAAGCAACAGTTCTGCAAGTGTCCAGCACTTAGTCTTGAAGTGATTTATACTGCACACTACTCACCTCCGTTGTTCTCTCAAAGCAGCAACTAATAATTGCAATGCATATTTGCTACTAACCAGGTGTGCTGACAATAACACTTATCACAGAGGTGTAACTGTCACACATAAGAACTGTGTTATAGTGAGCTAATCCTGTGTTTATGCTTTTCTGAACCCAGTTCTGATTGGAATTACAGTGAAAGCGGCTGGGAGCTATGATTTTTAGCAGTCATTTTGGAAGGTGAAACAGGTATTGCAGCTTTATATAACATAGCCTACTATCATTCCACACTGGAAACATGCCTAAAGTTAGTAATTCTGCTAACGGCAATGATTTGCCTTGACTGAATACACTTGTCAAATAAAGAATGAATTAAAGCTGAATTCCAGGGTGATTTTCCAGAAGGACAGAGCTGCATTGGACTGGTGGAAGTGATAAAGTTGATAGAGTTACTATATTTTATTTTAGTGTTTTTTTTTTCTTTTTATTGTTACCTGGTTAAAGGGAGCCTTTTCTGTTCTTCAGTGGTCTCCAAACTGTGACTGCAGCAACAATTATTCTTATTACCAAACACAAGGTACCTAAAATAGTCTGCTAAAATATTCTTGGCCTGTGGACTAATTTAATACAATGCTCAAAGAACAGGGACTACAACCGCGTGGTTTATTAATATAAGTAATGTGTTAAGGCTAACAGATGGACTGATTTTGCACTGCCATATCAGAAAGTTAATATGTGGCACAGAGACACGAAGGCAGAGGTGACAGGGCCTTCTGACTCTCTGTGGTATGTAGTAAAACTTAATTCCCCAGACCTTGGTCTACATGACATACGGATTTCATTAGGATAACGACTAAACATCCCGCACTAAATACACTCCTTTTCTAAAATTGAAAAATATGTTTCTATTTATTTAGCTGTCTGTATCTCTTTCTGTCTATCTACCAACCTACTTGAAAATATTTCAGTCTATCTATCTATATATGAGATTACACATTTTACATTTCACTGATTATTTTATGATGACCATAACACTCTGTATAGCATGCTATGGATTTTTTTTACAATAAATGCATTCGAAATATATCTGAAGATGCATTTTAAAAAAATGTAATTTCCACTCATTAGAACTATATTTACTCTTGAACAGTCAAGTCAAAGTCAACTTTATTAAAAACATGAAAACAAGCACTATTAGCAGTTGAAGAAACACAACTCCAATCTTAAAAAACTTCACTTTAATGGGGAACAAAAAGAACAAAAAATTAATCACAGTTGAGCACTTTCTTCCCCTTACCCCGGGGATTTCATCTTTATTGTCATTCAGAAATCACACAAGTGCAAAAACTGAACAAAATTCTGTGTCTCCGGACTCGATGTGCAGACAACTTGTAAACTATTTTCACAGACATTTACACATATAACACCTAGCTATTACATCACATATGTGCAGGTAGACAGACTAATATTGCACATAATTAGAAACACATTTTAATTTTCAAACTGAACACTTACTTGCATGAAACTTTAGTATTGCACACGTACTTGGTTAAGACATTGCATTGATCTTTGCACAGAAAGAGACATTTGAGTATTGCACTGTGAACATTAGAGTACTGCACTATGGACCTTAGAGTATTGCACTATGGTTAATTTACGAATTTACATGTATTGCACTGAAAGAAGAGATATTTTACTGCAATGCTTCTGCCCTAGATGGCCTATAAGTATTAGGTGAGACTGGTAACCAGGTTCATGCACAATTTGAGACAGTTTCTACTGACCAGTTGGACATCATGGAGTGAAGTGGTTATGAGAGTTCAGCAGCCTGATGACATTAGGGAAGAAGCTGTTCCTGAATTTCATAGTTCTGCAATGTATGCTTCAGAAGTGCTTTCTGGATGATAGATACAGGAACAGTTTGTAAGCAGGGTGTGTGCAATCTTTAATTATTCCTCTGGCCCTGCTGAGACATCTGGATAAGTACAAGTCATGGATAGGTGGTAAGGTGGTCTTAATGTTCCTCTCAGCTGTCTTCACCACTCTCTGGAGGGATTTATACTCAGAGGTAGAGCAGCTTCCATACCATACTATGATGTTGTTCATCAGAATGCTTTCTATAGTACCTCTGTAGAAGGCATTGAGAACTGTCAATGGGAGAGTTGCTCTCCTCAGCCTTCTTAACAAGTGCAATCTCTGATGCGCTTTCTTGACTATGGCATTTGTAGTTATGTTCCAAGACAAGTCCTCATCAATGTGCACTCAAAAGCAAGACTATATATTCAGTGTATACTGACCTTCAAATACTATTTGTACAAAAAACTACTGAAGAAACTAAACAAAGAGAAAAGTCTCTACGTCTGTTTAGTTTCTTCAGTAATTTTTTGTACGTATAGTATTTAGAAGGTCAGTATACACTAAATATATAATCTTGCTTTTGGGACTTCTCTTGGTGTACTGTATCTACACTTGGAGACAACAGTTCAAGAGTTTCTTCATACATCTTGTATCTATCACAGTTTTTACAATTAGCATTTTCCTTCAACAAGACTGACCAAGATGCTCTTCATGTTAGAACCTCAATTTTGATGTATCTGTCAAAGACAAATGTCTGTGGCTCTTCCCACACAGCTTTGCATTTTCCCCATGAACAACAAGGAGTCTTGGTTCAGCTACTTTAAAAGCTCCTTCATCTTCAGGATCCTGACTTTCCCATGGCTATTGCATTCTTATTCCATCTCCCAACTGTAGATCAAGTAGTCTTCATTTTTTCTCTTAGTAGTATTTGTGTTGGTGCTGTTTTTTGCCAGTGTTTTAGTTACTGTGAGCTGATTTCCAGGTAGAACTAATGCAGCTGAAGTAGCCAATCTGCTTTCCAGCCTTCTGCCCATTAACAGCCGAGATGGTGAGAGACTAAATCCCTGCCGTTGAGTATTGCTATAAAATCAAAATTGTGAGATACCTGTTGCTACTGATTTTGTTTCATCTTATTTGTCATGATCTGGGTTACTTTCTCCATTTAACCCCAATCAACAAAATCAAATGAAATGGTTTTACGTCTAATTTCCCCTCATGTACAGATCTTCTGAATTCCTAACTTTTGTGTTGTGGAGCATTGTTAGATATGACAACACTAGGTATCTCTTGTCTTGAGAATGCAGACATAAATCATGAATCACTCTTGCACTTGCTTTATCATTCAGATGATTATTTCAGTGCTTGGAATAAGACTCCCACTTATACGATACATAGTTTCTTTGAAATGTAATGAAACTGTGCTCTGATGACATCATGACTCCATGGATGATGTGATACTGGGCATGCTAAGATATTTGCATTCAGATCACTACTATAGAATGTACTGCAGTTAGCATAACTCTGTACCACTTGTTCTATGTGATTTGATATAACCGTCGAATGCATCTCATATGTAGCTTTTACTTTGCATTTTATTCTTCAAAGATGTGATTTATGTGTTATTGTCCTGTCACTTGATAGAGAAGTATCAGTCAACTTTCAGCATTAAATCCTGAACACATTTTACTTCTTCCTTCCAAGGAAAATAAGACAATATATTTCCTCTGTGATGACTTTTGCTAAATACAATTTCCATTGTAACTTCTTTTTACATCAGTCAGTGTTAGCACACATCAGAATTTTTTTTTTGGTTTTAAAACAATAGAGAAATCAATTATAAAACAAACAAATAACTGTTTACATAGGTCCACAGCTGATAAATACATCAAAGTTATACATATCAACAATTAATATTTTTCAAGCAAGTCTTTAAGTTTATGTCAAGATTTATATGAATGCATAATATTAGAAGTCCTCATCTTTATAGTATGCAGTTCATTACTTCAAACAATTTTTGCCATACTAATAAATTCAACAGGAGAGAGGGTAACTTTACTTTTCCAATTTTTAGTAATTACTTTTCTGGCTATATTAAGAATAGACCAAAGAAGAGGCACTTGGGTTTTTGGAATTGTCTCAGGGATCAGAGCATTAAATAAAACTAACAATTTAGAAATATTACATCTATCTGACCATAGAGTTTAAATAAAGTTATTAATTTCTTTCCAAATTGGGAGATGACTTCACATTCATATACCATATGCGTTCAATCAGCTATTATTTCAGAATCACATATCCAGCATTTAATTTTATTTGATTTATACATAATTCTTATTTTGTTAGGTGTAACAAAAGCTCTGTAAAAGAATTTCCAAGTGAAAATTTTCCAATATAATGAAGATGTGGTTTTATCTGTAGATTTTGATGTTATTTTTTTGTATTCCTCAGAGAAGTCTTCATTATTAATTTTTGAGGAGTAATTCCAATAGGAATTGTCTAAATACATGAATTCTCACTTAAGAATTATATACATTTGTGACAAATATGATTTATTTTTCTTGCGTTATTACTGATATTTATTAAGAATTACAATAATTTGGGGAACAATTTCTTAGCTAGGTTAAAAATCTTATTTATATCTGTGTTCACAAAATCTTGATTGTATTTGGACCTTAAATGTTCAACAGTATATGTATATATCAGTACCATTTAAGAATTGATGCCAATAAATTAAGTTACTTTGTTGATTCAATACTAGCATTTTGTTGAAGTTATGGATATCTAAGCAGTTATTTGTATACACAATTGGGAACATAGAAAATATTAAGTCTTTAATGCAATGGTTGAATATGTGAACTTTTGGAAAGAGGAAATGATGTTATTTAAATAGGGAATTTGAGAAGAGGGATTAATTCCATTAATGCAAAAATATTTTAATAATCTGATAATACTGTTAGAGACTATTTGCTTATGACTGGTTGTGATACATTTATTATATGTTAATAATATTTCCTTGATGTATTAGTTTACATTTTGAATCATAAGATAAACTTATTCACAACACTATACTTTTTACAATTGTTGAAGTATATAATTGAATATTCATTATCACAACCTTTTCTGTACCAGTCAAAGGAAACTCTTAATTTATTAGGATGCCAAACAAATTAAGTAGAATATTATTTATCTTCTTTGTCAATTTATTGGCAGAGATAGTACTAAAGATTGTCAGACAAACAATATTTTAGGGAGAATTATCATCTTAGTAAGCATTAATCATTCTTCTATGGTAAAGAAGAATTTGTTAAAATTTGGGACTAAACTTAAAATTTTATCAACAACCTGTTTAAAGTTTATTTGTATCATTTCTTTACTATTAGACATAATGGTTGCCAAGGTATTTCATTTGATTGTTTTTTCCAATTGATGTTAGATTTTTTTTTGTATAATTTTTTAAAATGTTTTATTAATTAATAATGTACTTGTTTTATTATGATTAAATCATTATGTTCAAGATTACTTCAAACTGACTCATAGAACTACTTATATGTTCTAATGAACTCAACATTTTCCTTAATTTTCCATTTCCAGGCTATATCTTGCAGGAAATTGAAAAAGGGTAATTGTGAGGTGATTTCAGGGAAGAGTTAAGACAGGCACTGGGTGGCAGTGAAGAGTTACTGAATAGCTGGGTAACTACAGCAGAGCTAGTAAGAGAGATGGCTAGAAAGGTGCTTGGTGTGACATCTGGAAAGAGGAAGGAGGACAAGGAGACCTGGTGGTGGAATGAAGAAGTACAGGAGAGTATACAGAGAAAGTGGTTGGCGAAGAAGAAGTGGGATTGTCAAAGAGATGAAGAAAGTAGACAAGAATATAAGAAGATGAGGTGCATGGCAAAGAGAGAGGTGGCGAAGGCTAAGGATAAAGCATATGAAGAGTTGTATAAAAGGTTGGACACTAAGGAGGGAGAAAAGGACCTGTACCAACTGGCTAGACAGAGGGACTGAGCTAGTAAAGATGTGCAGCAGGTAAGGGTGATAAAGGATAATGAGGGAAACGTACTCACAAGCAAGGAGAGTGTGTTGAGCAGATGGAAAGAGTACTTTGAGGGGCTGATGAATGAAGAGAATGAGAGGGAGAGAAGGTTGGATGATGTGCAGATAGTGAATCATGAAGTGCAGTGGATTAGCAAGGAGGAAGTAAGGATAGCTATGAAGAGGATGAAGAATGGAAAGGCTGTTGGTCCAGATGACATACCTGTGGAAGCATGGATGTGTTTAGGTGAAATGGCAGTGGAGTTTTTAACTTGATTGTTTAATGAAATCTTGGAAAGTGAGAGGATGCCTGAGGAAAGTGTTTTGGTACCGATTTTTAAGAATAAGGGTGATGTGCAGAGCTGTAGTAACTACAGAGGGATTAAACTGATCAGTCACAGCATGAAGTTATGGGAAAGAGTAGTGTAAGCTAGGTTAAGAAGGGAGGTGATGATTAGTGATCAGCAGTATGGTTTCATGCCAGGAAAGAGCACTACAGATGCAATGTTTACTCTGAGAGTGTTGATGGAGAAGTACAGAGAAGGTCAGAAGGAGTTGCCTTTTGTCTTTGTGGATTTAGAGAAAGCATATGACAGGGTGCCTAGGGAGGAGTTGTGGTATTGTATGAGGAAGTCGGGAGTGTCAGAGAAGTATGTAAGAGTGGTACAGGATATGTACGAGGGTAGTGTGACAGCAGTGAGGTCTGCAGTGGGAGTGACGGATACGTTTAAGGTGGAGGTAGGATTGCATCAAGGATCAGCTCTGAGCCCTTTTTTATTTGCAATGATGATGGACAGGTTGATAGACGAGATCAGACAACTGGCCCCATGGACTATGATGTTTGCAGATGACATTGTGATCTGTAGTGAGAGTAGGGAACAGGTGGAGGAGACCCTGGAGATGTGGAGATATGCTCTAGAGAGAAGAGGAATGAAGGTCAGCATGACTAAGACGGAATATATGTGTGTGAATGAGAGGGAGGATAGAGGAATGGTGAGGATGCAGGGAGTAGAGGTGGTGAAGGTGGATGAGTTTAAGTACTTGGGATCAACAGTTCAGAGTAATGGTGAGTGTGGAAGAGAGGTGAAGAAGAGAGTACAGGCAGGATGGAGTGAGTGAGGAAGAGTGTCGGGAGTGATTTGTGACAGATGAGTACCAGTAAGAGTGAAAGGGAAGGTCTACAAGAGGGTAGTGAGACCAGCTATGTTATATGGGTTGGAGACAGTGGCATTGACAAAAAGGCAGGAGTTAGAGCTTGACGTGGCAGAGTTGAAGATGTTAAGATTTGCACTGGGTGTGACGAGGATGGACAGGATTAGGAATAAGTATATTAGAGGGTCAGCCCAGGTTGGAAGGTTTGGAGACAAGGCCAGAGAGGCAAGATTATGTTGGTTTGTACATGTGCTGAGGAGGGATGCAGAGTATATTGGGAAAAAGATGCTAAGGATGAAGCTGCCAGGAAAAGAGGAAGGTCTAACATAAGGTTTATGGATGTGGTGAGAGAGGACATGCAGGTGGTTGGAGTGACAGAGCAAGATGCAGAGGACAGGAAGAAATGGAAACAGTTGATCTGCTGTGGTGACCCCTAATGGGAGCAGCCAAAAGAAGAAGAAGAAGATCTTGCACCTTACAGCTTTCTTAAAGACAGTAATCTTAGATCATTCAAGAACAAAATATGCAAGATACTTTATTATTCTTAGAAACCTCTATGATGACTTATTGTCTTCTGCTCTTGGCATTTGCAAAATTTGTCAGAATTCTTCTGCATTATGTTTCAGTAAATGTAATGTTAAAATATGCTGATGATATTGTGCAACATCCTTTTCTAATTCCGTTTGTCTCCTCTTACTTTTCCTCATTCATGCCTAATTACCTATTCTCCCCTTTCTACTTTCTTCCCTTGTTAAGTCTTGCCTTTCTACCTGTTCTCATTCAAATTCATCCTGTGTCCCATTCTGCTTGCTCTGCATCTCTAATTAAAGATAGAATACTGTCCATAAACCTTCAAACTTCTTTCATTAACAACATCCTTCTCTTTCTGTGATGTAACTTATTGCCTGTCTGTCCATTCTTGTGTGCGCAGCCTTACAGCCATTAATTGTTATCTTGATTCTTAGCTTCCTTCACATGGTGGACACAGCCACTGGTAAGGTTGCCTAAGAAGTTCCTCTGCATCCACATCCGGACATCTTTCAGCCACTTTCTTTTCCTTTACCTTAACTACTCTCCATGCCAGAAGTTCATTGGTGTCAATATACACCAAGATATGGGACCTTATTGAGCCATCTCTACTATGTTTACTTCCCTCCAAACAATTTGTTTATACAATCAGCTCTATTGTTTTCTTCAATGTGGTCAGATCTTCCCATTTTTCTAACAACAAGGTTCTAGTCACCATGATTATAAAATCACTGAATATCAGTGCATCACATGCATACATCATCACTCCTAACCATCTAGATCCTGCCTAACACCTTGCCCTTATATTGCTACCCTCATTCCATCCTGAATATTTTCCTTTTTCTTCCAAATCAGATACTGGTCCACCCTGTTTCTTTTTCATCTTCGTGATTTATCCTGTATCTACTACCCTGGATCTCTTATCTCCATTTTTGGTCTCCTACACCTTTAATAGGGATGAGTCCCCTGTCTCAATTTGCTTCTTGGTCAGCATCTCATTTCTATTAGTCTGTTCATTTTCTATGTGCTGACGTCTTTAGCCCCACCTTTATAATATGCTACATCACTCAATTTCTCTGTCTTTCTTCATCATGCACCAGGTCTCTATTTTACTTCAGCTGAAATTCTCATTTATTGGATCCATAACCTCAACTATACTTTTCTCTCCATCTCTTTTCTTCCTATATTTATATTTTAAATGTTATATTTTATATTGATTTCTATATTATTCATTGAGTGGTTTCTAATAGCTGACTATTGATCTGGGCCTGCCCACTCCGCTCCACCCTCACTACACTTGGGCTTCACTCCACTCCCCTGCCGCCATTTCCCACCTGCCCCACTATCTGGCAATTTATAGACACAAAACCACACACCCCCACATCCCACCCACCACCTCAACCAATCCCAAAACAACAACACAATTGCAAAAAATGAACAGGCTACCACCCTCCACCCACCAAATCTTCCTCCTACTATACCCCATACTATCACGACCAACCAAACCACTGCCTACAAACCCTCAAGTAACTATGTTTACCTGTCATCTATTACTACTAGCTGCCCTTGTTACACTTTACACCATTATATGCTAGCAGAATGTTCATATAATATTTCACCCAGCCCAACCCTAACTTCTACCTTCCAACCACATAGTAACACTGCCTTCTCCTGCATCCAACCTCACTTACTGAACTACTCTACCACTGAGCTATACAAAGTCAAATATATTAATTCCACCATACCTTCCACCAAACCCAACAGATTAACTAAACGTTTACTCAAAATTCAATCTCTATGTCTATTCCTGCAAACATAGCTCCAAATTTGTGGTGATATGCACCCCAACCCAGGCCCCACAACTGATACTGCCAACCTCACTAGTCCAAACATTCAACATGCAATTAACTGTGAAAAGCCCTGTGGCCTGCTTGTACTTAGTATGAACACTAGAAGTATCTTCAACAAAATTGAACTACATGCCACTCTCCACTTACAACCCAGGCATTACACTCATTACAGAGACCTGGCTCAAACCCTACATTAAGGACAATGAGATACTTCCCCAGGTTATAATATAATCAGGGTTGACAGAATTATCAAAAAAGGTGGAGGTGTTACCATACTATGCAAGACTGTCCTCAAGGTAGACCTTATACATAAATAAATCCCAACATTTAACAATGCAGAAACTCTATTCACCAAAATTCAAATCAATCAACAGAAGCAACTAAACCTTGTGGGTATTTACATAACCCCAGGTGACAACATACCTACTCTCAAGTCTGTACTAAACTGGACATCCACAAACCTCCCACAGGAGACACTCCTCCTAGGGGACTTTAACATTGACTAGAAATCCCTCAACACAACTATCCCCTCTAATCACATCAACCTATATTCCCATACTCAACTTATCCAAACACCCACCCCCATTGACAAAAATACAAATAAGGAATCAATACTAGACTGGATCCTTACAAACAACTCATCTACTGCCCAATATTATGGTACAGTACCAACTGACCTTAGTGACCATTTACTCACATTCATATTAAGACAGCACCTCAAAACCACTAAAATAACTACCTTGCGTGAAATTCATAATTCAAAAAATTTCAGATCTGAACATTTAATTAATGCACTAAAGTATTGCAAATGGGCTTCCCTAGCAACACTCACATTAGACAAGGCAGTAGAGGTCTTCAATTCTACTTTTTTAAACATATTAAATCAGATGGCACCCTTACGGATAATTCAAATAAAAACCAACCCAGACCCATGGCTCTCTAAAAACACAAGAACCCTTCTCAAACTATGGATACATGGTATCACAATAAGACCAATCACAACAGATAGATTTTCCTTGAACTATGTAAAACAGCAAAAAAACATATAAGGCAAGATAAGAAAAATCACTACACAGAGCTACAAATAAAACATACCACTAATCTTCAAAAATTCTGGGCAGCTGTCAACCATATTACAACCAGGCAAACCCACTACCCCTCCCCCCAATGTCAGAGGAGATAATATAGAGATAGCTACCCAGTTTAACAACTACTTCACTTCTGCCATCCCTAACCTAACTAGCAACAGCCAGCCTTGCACTCTCCCACAACCAATCAGCAACCCAAACTCATACATTCCATTCACTGTCAAACCAGTTCCTACCAACACAATATACAAGCACCTCACTAAATTAAAACCCACCACTTTGGCAATTGACAAACTCCCTGCAGAGTACCTCAAAATTGCCACTAGTGCTATAGCTTATTCCATCCCAATACTTATCAACCCATCTATCATTGAGCATACAATTCCAGCTCTTTGGAAAAGTTTCTACATAATACCCTTACACAAAGGTAGTCCCTCAACCGAACTTGCCAACTACTGCCCCATAACACTCTTATCTCCTCTATCAAAAATCCTTGAAAAATGTATCCATTCTCAGCTGATGATACATTTACTTACAAATAGTCTCCTCACCAACACCCAACATTGCTTTTGCCCATTCGATAGCACCACCTCAGCATTCATATCCTTCACCAACACTGTCAATCAATATAGGAGCCAAGGAAACTTAGTGCCTGCCACCTTTCTTGATCTGCCTAAAGCATTTGATACAGTAATTCACAGCAAACTACTTACTATCTTAGTCAAACTCAACCTAAACAAGCCCTCGTGGCTCTGGTTTAAAGACTACCTATCCAACCGCCAACAAACAGTTAAGTGGAATAATTCCCTCTCCCCCCTTCTCCCAGTAACAGTAGGTGTACCACAAGGATCCATACTGGGACCCCTACTATTTAACATCTTTACAAACACCCTCCACGCCAACACCCAGAAAGATACAATAGTCCAATATGTAGATGATACTACACTGATCTACTCAGCCCCCACACTCCAACACTCCAGACTAAAACCCAAGAGGCCTTCTCCAATATCAAAAACCAGTTAAAATACTCACAACTAATACTTAACCCTAAAAAGACGTAACTCATGCTTTTCCAAACTACCAAAACTATTGACTCTCCTGCTCTTTTCTCAATCAATTCTGCCAATAACACACAAATCTCCCCAGTATCACAAGCTAAACTTCTTGGTGTAATACTTGACCAAAACCTGAAGTTTGACAAACATGTAGTACAAACCATATCCAAAGTCCATAAAAAACTTGAAACCCTATACCGCTGTAAAAAGTATCTAACCAAAAACACCCAAATTACTATATCCAGAACTCACCTTCTCTCTACATTGCTTTAAGCATCCTCTGTACAAACAAACCTTAACAAGACAGACCTACACAAATTGTCCATGTGCTATAATAAAATAGCTAGATTCACAACCAACTCTAATTTCCACTCTCACCACTGTCACTCACTAAAACAATTAAGCTGGCTAGGACTCGCCAACTTACTGAACTATAACCAATTGACCATGGCTCATTACTTGCTGTATCACCCAAGCAAGATTCATGATCTATCAGGCTTACTCAACTTTCACAATTCTGGTTGCCAACTAAGATCCACAAACAAAGCCCTTCTTGAAGTAACTAAGTGTAGACACAGTGCTGGTGAAGCCCTCTATTCCTACACAGTTGCTAAAATCTGGAATTCTCTTCCATCAGATATCAGATTGCAAAACAGCAGTCCCATCTTTGAAACCCAATTAAAAGCCCACCTCAATCTCATCTGGCAATGTACCTGTACTGACCATGGCTAGCCCTGCTTCCACCATTCAGATAAATCTTCCTCTGGCACTACTCAAAGGTCAAACACGTAGAAAAAAAACTTACATACTGAATTATATTTTGAAATATATATAACTGTATATATTACTACACTTTCTTACTCATATACATTATATTTTCTGTTTTACTACTGTACACTCTGTATTGTACACGTCTGTAACTTCTCATCCTACTATGTTATGATATACGATTGTTTGCTCTATTAATTTGTACTCATCTCTGACTTTTGTATTTTTATCATATATGTGGAGCTTTTGTATTTTTTATGATTGTCATGTATGTGGAGCTTTTCTCCCTGGGTCTCTGCTGAAAAAGGGCACCTGGTTGCCCAGTCAGACAACCCAGTAAGCAAATATAAAATAAATAATAAAATAAAAATAATATTTGTCCCCTTCTAATTCCTACTGTTAACCATTCCAACTGGCTGGTTATACCCCTGGCCTCTACAGGTGCTGTGCTTGAATTTTTAATGTCCACCTCTGCCCATGTACAATCTCTGCTTGACCTGTATAACTACTTGCCCATGCTCCATCCTTCCTTGACTCTCCCATATCTTGTTCTCATCTCTCAAACCTCATTTCCTGAGTTCCTGTATTTCTACTATAATCTCCCTGTTCTGCTATGTAGCAAAGAGCCTGGCTGTCCCCAAAAGCATATGATCACTACCACCATCCATACCTGGGATATCCCACTAGTATGTTCATTCCCATCTGTTGCAGACTCTGCTACCACTTCCAAGGTCAGCAGCTTTCTTCAGTGATGCTTAAAATACTGGTAAAGCAGATGTTGCTAGGCTCAGGAATCTTTACACTTAACCAGTTGTCTTTCTTTTTCTTTGTCCTGTCCTTTGTTGTTTGAAAAAACAAATGCTAGAGTCTGCATTGTGCAGTACCTTAAATGTCTTGTGGTGGAGGCCCATGGGATATATATACAAATGGATAGACACATAGCCACTTTCCTGCTTTTTTTTTGCTCTTGCCACTTTGTATGAATGCTGATGTGTTGGCTATTATTTCAGACAATAATATTCACTGCATTGATAAAGCTATCAAATCTAGTAATCCCTTTGCTCTATTAAAGACAGATATATGTTGAGTAATTGGTAATTTGCAGCTGTGTCAAACATATGTAAATCAGATATCTCCAGGGAAAGCCTTTAACTGTGTTACTTTATAAAGCTTCTAATGAAACTATGTACATTTATGCAGCCAGTAACTACATGCTTGAAACTTGATGACAACTTCTGTGGTTTGGTTTTGATTAATCTTTTTTTATCTTTTTATATTTTGCCTTTAAATAATAATTTTGCCCCCCCCCCCTTTAAGTACTGCAGTGTGACTTTTTCTGGTTATGTTCCCTGAATTCTGCGACATTTGTTTCTGTCGGCACCTTGTCTCCTTGTCTGGAGGAAGATCTATGACTCACTGAGAATAGTAAAATAAATTAGGTACACTGAAACTTAATTCAGTTATATACTGCTGTGTGTGTCCTTGAAGCAGCTTTGACTAAATCCTGCTGAAGTGTGGCATGACAGAAGCCCCATAAATACATGCAAAAAACTGAAAGAGTACAATTTTAGTAGCACGTAGTACAACTCCAACTGTTGCTGAAAGAAGACATTTAATATGCAAATGAAATGGAAACTGTAACTGTGTCTTAGGAAATAGATTTTGTGTCTGGCTCATCAGAGATTAACTTAAAAAAAGACCCTAAAGGGCACATCATCTTTGTGTTCCTTAGGAATGTCAGTCCCAGTACAGCTAAATAGAAGCTGTGACAGTGTGACTAATATAATGCAACTATATCTCATGGTCTGTGATGCATAACAGAAGTATTATGCACAAGCTTGGACCCTGATTAAAGAGTCTAGGAGTATCATTTGAGGACTTACTAAACTTTTTGCCAGTTAATATCTAGCTATCTAGGTTTACCTTTGAAAGTTTGAAAATCAACCTACCGAATGGCCCTTTGTGCGAACCAGAATGATGAAAATCATCATTCCAATTTGTACCGAAGTTCGAAAATCAGCAAATCGAAAACCAGATTTGCTGATTTTCGAACTTCAATTCAAAGACAAAGCATAATATAAGGGGGCTGTTATTGGAAATTTCTGGTAAATGTTCTTTTGCCTACCAAGCAATTGTCTCATTGCGTTCAGTATCACCCTGGGTTCTAGCTTGAGATACTGAGGCCACATTTGAAGGTTCCTAAGTACCACAATTTTATCTGGGTGCCCAGTTTAACCTGAACAGCAGACTTCTAGTATTATTTTAATTGTGTTACTTCTTTAATGTGACATTTTAATTTTGTAATATATATTAAATGCTAAAATTATTAAGAATAAAAAAGTCAGGATTACAAACAGGGTTCTGCCAGATCAGTCATCTTCTTTAGATCAAGAAATGAATAAAATACCAGATCACCAATGTGCTAGATATCCTCACATACTATAGTCCATTTGATTGTAGGGGGAAGTCACATACATGGAAGGGAAGCAGAAAACTGTTTTTTACCAGGTGTGAGATAAAGTGCACACGTTCTGCTTAACAAGACTACAATGCCTGTATCACTTGTCCCCACTTGTATGGGAAAGTCTAAAGATATTTAATTTAACCGTACACTTTGACAGCTATATTGTATGAAAGCATAATGGAAGATAAGGATACATCCATAAAATTAAACTCCAGCACCATCAGTTTTGGTTTTGGTGTTACACTGTCAAATGGATGGAGCTCTACATAAGGATAAGACCATAGACATATAGGCTTGAGAGCCCTAATTTCACATTAGTTGTAGGTTTGGTAGCCCACTGTGTTCTACTGGTCTAGCCTCACGTTATTCCTGTGAAATTTCACCTCATATAAAATCATATTTTAATAAATAATATCATAAGGTTGCCTGGCTTGCACCATGACCTACAGGAATGAAGGCCTCTCTATGATCCTATTTTATGGCCAGCATATGCTGGGGAAGCCAGTTGAGGAGGGAGAGGAACAATGTAGTGGAGCTTGATCAGCTGTACCAGGATGGATAGTATAGGACTTATGTCCAGGCATGTGTGTGCTCACCTTTCCCATGATGGATAGCTTAAGACATATGTCCAGGGATGTGTGTTCAGCTCTCCTATGATGGATAGCTTAGAACATAAGTTCAGGGATGTATGTGCAGCTCTCCCATTATAGATAGCTTAGTACTTATGTCCAGGGATGTGTGCTCAGCTCTCCAAAGATGGATAGCTTAGGACTTATGCCCAGGGATATGTGCTCAGCTTTCCCAGGATGGATAGCTTAAGACATGCAGTATGTCCAGGGATATGTGTTCAGTTCTCCTATGATGGATAGCTTAGAACATAGGTTCAGGGATGTATGCATAGCTCTCCCATTATGGATAGCTTAGGACTTATGTCCAGGGATGTGTGGTCAGCTCTCCCATGATGGACAGCTTAGGACATATGTCCTGGGATATGTGCTCAATCTACAGACTTCAAAGGAGACTGGAAATGGACAGAGACATTTGACTTCAAGGGATAGTGGGGTTATTGGGTAGTGTGACTTGCCAAAGCAGTTGACACTCTCTAGAACTTTCCAATTGCATTTCCACCTGTTAGGCCATTGCATTTATATATAAAGAAAAAAATAGGTATAGAGGAAAAGTTCCCTGATAGCTTTCTGGATGATAATCATACAGAGATTAGCTCTGATATTGCTAGGGAACAAATGGGTGGCTTTTTATTGATCAGCCAGATGACAGGTAGGTATCAGGACAAAAACTTATACCAGAATAATAAGGCTACCCTTTCACATAACATTTTATGCATTATTTAAGGTAAAATAACTAATGTTCCTACTGAAATATTATAGTATTTTCTGTTCTCAAGTGGCTCACCAATTAAAATTGCCCAGACTATGACTGTTCTGCAAATATGACTGTAAGGTATTCAGACATTTAACTGTCATGTGTTTTAGAAGCATTGTACTTCAGTGTAAATTTCATTAATAATACTGAATTTGTGCAATCAGATAGTAAAGCAATGCAAGGTCTAAGCCCCCTTCATGATGGTGTGCCACTTGTCCTCACCTAACATATCACACAGGGCTTTAATTTTACCCCTTTTTCATTCAAACATTCACTGAATCAAAATATAACTGAAATATATATCGGTCAAACATATTACATCCCACTACATGCTCTTTACAAAGTTTTCTGTTCTTTTGTCTATGCAAAGGGCTCTCAGTTTGATTAACAACATTAGTGCCATGAATTGGGGCTGGGGTAAGGAGCTGTATTCGCTTTTTTTTTTTTGCAAAACAGTGATTTTTATTTTCACCTGTGCATTGGCAGATCCAGCTGTAAATACTGTAAATTACCTGCTGTATATATAAATTACTCTAATGGTCATTAATATGCTTTTGCGGCCTAAGATGAAAAAGTAAGATGATACTTAAATGAATTGTCTTATTGATATGTTTAGTGATCATATTCAGGCAGTATTAGATGATCTGCATTTTACCAGAGTAATGGAGTCTGGATGTAAAGATATGGCTAAATGATATGTCTGTATTTTGACTATACATTGCAGACAATAAAGTCCATTTTGTCTTCCTTTTTAACAGTTTGACTCAAATGTCATAACATGACTAATATCTGATCAAGGATAAGCAGAAGGCTGGTTGCCTAGTGCTTTATAAACAGTGGTCAATACAATCAAATTCTGACTAGCTATTGGACTAGTATTTTCCAAAACGTCTAGTACAGCCAAGATAAATAAAAATGGCGTACCTGGTAATCAGTTTCAGTGTCTCTTAATTTCTAGGAAACAGCAGTGAGTATTGGAATTGTGCAGGGCATGAGACAGTACAATCTTAGTTGCTACAGTGAGTTCTAGTGAAAGTTTGTTGTGGTGACTTTGGTATGTATTTTAAGGAAAACATAAGAAGTGACATAAATTAAGGTGAAACTCTGCTGTCATCCAGTGAGATGAAAAACCAGACTGCAGCTACATCCTAGGGAGTCATATTTTACCACAGTCACTTAGCAAAAAAGACAGATGTCCAGCATAAAAGGCTTCATCCATTGCCCTTATGATAACTGACTCCCTGTCCATCACTGGTCCCTTTATTTAATCCCTCCTTCCCAGCATTCAAAGTCTTGGGAAGAGGAAGGTACGAGACAGGGATCATGGCCATCAACCCTCAGAAGTAGAATTCTTTTTTTTTTTAAATTAAGTCTCTAATGTTCCTCAGTGGTCTAATATGCCCTAAACCAAACCAAGGTACAGAAGACATGGTAACATTAAAAATGGTTTACCTTTTGCTATCTTTATGACTTGGCTGTGCTTTATGTTAATAAAGGATAATGTGTTTGTTGGTCTGTACCAAGTTGAATAACTTTGTTGCTGAAATTTAGTTTTGTAACAAGCCAAATTGTGCAATACAGGCCAAGTGCTGAGTGCATGCTTTCATTCATGCAGAGAACTTGAGCTACGCCACTATGTGGTGCTTGGCATGTGAAAAGACTCTTAGTTCATGTGCAACCTTCCTTTATTGCTTGGTTTTCATTATGTGTAAGAAAAGCAGAGAATAGGCCAACTTTCTTCACACAAGATGTATGAACATACTTCGGCCAATCTCTCCCACCTTCCTTAGACAGCTTGTTGAGTTCCACACACACTAACAAAATCTAGATCATTTGGGCCACAGTCCTTTATGACAAAGAATTGTGGAGATTAAGTTTAAAATAATTCAGAGGTATCCATTACAGACTGCCTTTCTGGCTAAACCACAGTCACCTTAAAGGTGACAAATCCCTCATAAAATGTATAAGGCAGGAACTTTAATTTGGAAAATGAGATGTGAACATATCCACCCATCTGATGAACACCATATTGGCTAACCTTGTGTAATACTGACCTCATATCTTCCTGCATTTGGTAATAGTAATTCACTTAAGAGGAACAAATTATACTTAGTAAGATTGGTGAGCAGAAACACATGAGAATATGCTTAAACAGAAGGCAGATATCCATTTGAATGAGATTACATATATATGAGGGAATCATTGGAGGATTGTTAAAATTCCTTGTATATAGCCACATACATGAACTGTGTATAATGTCTGATGTTGTACTGTTGGATGGTTCTAGTTTAATACAACATTACGGATTTTGCAGGGAGCAAGTGCAGAGTGGCCTCAAATCCTCTGCTGGCAGTCAATGATGAGTCATGCATCATGAAATCTGTACTCTCTTTGTGGATTCGATGACCTGCTGTTTAGCCGACCGCAATTCTCCTTCCTCATATGGTCCATTTTCTGTAATCACTGATAGATGTATGTGAAGTCACTGTGAGTCCCCTGTTGCTATAGGAGGAAATTAAGTGTAGAGTGACAAAAATCTTGTAACAGCTGTGGAAAAGGGGACATGAAACAAACAAGGAGTTCAAACTACCAGCTGTTATACATTGGCATTAGTGCATGTGTTAAAACCTTATCCTTATTCACAGAGTATGAACATGCAGAGATAAGCAGTATACATGCCTCCTGTATTCATCATCGCCTCAACTCTTTTATGCTTGAAGTCTGCTGTTGGTGTTCTAGTAGCCTCACCCAGCTAGTATCTTGCCCAGTTCTGTTAGTATCTACATTCTCTATTAAAAAATATATGTAGTTCCTCTGTACCTTGCTTATTCCTCTCTGGCTACCCAGCTAATACCCTAGGTTGCCAACCTTTGAATTCCCTTGATATATGCCAGCAGGCAGGCATCATAAAAGTACACGTGGCTGCCAATACCTGCTTAATCAAAAGATAACTGGCCTTTGTGCGATGAATAGCACAGTGGTTCAGCAACATCAGACAATATAATTTGTAGAAAGCTTCAGATTAATGTTATGAGATGATTAGCTAGTTCTCAACCATTACTCCCTGAGAGGTACCCTTAACCTTAGTATAGTCAGGGTCAGAGGCAACTCTGACTGATGTCAGAACCATGCTAAAGTAAGGACTAAGGCATTGTCGGAAATAAAATGTTATCTGAGTCTTGTGTTTTATTTATTTGTTTGCTAAAGTGAAGGTGGCTGGATTAGTAAAGGCCATTTATCAGCCATGACTCTGGAAGAACAGAAACAAATGATAATGACAGAAACACTAAAGATCTTAAGCATAATATCATCAAGGAGCCATGACTCTGGAAGAACAGAAGCAAATGATAATGACAGAAACACTAAAGATCTTAAGCATAATATCATCAAGGAGCCATGACTCTGGAAGAACAGAAACAAATGATAATGACAGAAACACTAAAGCTCTTAAGCGTAATATCATCAATGTCAGTAACAGAAGATAACACAAAAGAAAACTAGCTTCTGGCTCCACTGAGGAATCAGGCAATGTCTCCAAAAGCATTTCTCCCTGGGCCTCCTCTGAAAATGGGGTCTGTCCCAGTCAGACTTTCCCCAGTAAACAAATGTTAAATAAATAAAATTAAAAAAGGAGTAGGCCTTATAATAGATGAGAGATGCACATTGGTAGATATCCATGCCTTTTTAGTCAGAGCTAATCTTGCCTCATGGAAAAGAAAGTGTGATACAGAATCAGCAAATCCCAGATTGAAAGGGAATATGAGATGCAGATGACTATTGTGCAGGTTAAATAAAAGAAAGGTTGTCAAACCTCAGTCCTAATATTTTAACTGTAAGACTGTTTCTACATCAACTAGGTATAGGCAATACATCTTCATGCATGTGCATGCTTGAGTATGATGTATGCCAAAAATGATGATCTTCATATTGATAAAGCTGACTTTTTTAACTGTATCTTCACAACAGCTCACTAATCCACTGCAGGAGGTTTCCAGCTGTACAGTGAATAGGGCCTAATAGTATATCTTAGGTGTTGTAAGCACTGGGCCTAATAGTAATTCTTAGGTGTTGTAAATACTGCCTCATACCTATAGCCTAATCAATGAAGATGTCATCCAATGCTACTGTGATGTGACTATGAACACCAACTAGCTTTTCATGTTGTCATGGACATTGTCACTTTGATTAAAGTAAAATAGAAGTTGTCAGTTTGCAATCAATTGATCTCATTACAGACATCATCCTTATCAGGCATATTCTTCTGAATCCTGTCACTTGAAAAATAATGCACAACTCAAACAAATAAATCTGAGTTCTGAAACTCACTGCTATGCCTTTAAAGTACCTTTTGCAAGGACCTTTGCCATGCAGCACTCTCCAAATAGGAGTTTGGCCTAATGACTTTATGGGAGGTTGGAATAATGGTTAAGCTGTTTACCGTATGTACGCAAGGTGCAGGGTTTGATTCTCAAAGTGGGTAACTGGTTAGGCTAAAAATGGCCTGTAAGGGCAGTCAGCCTAGTACTAATCTGTGAGCCTATGAGTCTACATCTGCAACACCCCTGTTACTTACATAGATATAAATAAAACTCGCAGATTTGCACCCCAGAAATAGGGAGAATACTGAGATACTTACTTCAACCTCATACTTGATACCTAATTCTCTTCCAGTCCAGACTTTTAGTTCTGCTGTTCTGGGAATTACAGTGATACTTCTGTTGCTGCTTTCCTAAGCTTGCATGGTATCTCAGGTCACTAATTAAATTATAATTCCCACTACTAGACTGGATAATTATTTCAGAAATGGGCCAGCAATAAAAGTATAAATTAATGCTGCAAGATCTACCATTTTACTTGCTGCAGCATGTCATTCTTCAACAGATCAGTGTTAGAAAAGAATAAAAGAGGCTGATGTATCTTGTCCCTGGTGGCTTCATTATTTTCAAAGGCAATAAAGGCATATAGAGCCAAGTTTTATATGGGATGGCAACACAGTGTGAAACTGACCATCACCTCATCTCCAAAGAAACCACTAATTTATTCAGTGGCAGACTAAAAGACAGAATTAAACATACATACATCCAAATATTTCAAGCACGGGCATTAATGTCCTTCTAGCTTGCCAATATATCAAAACACTTGTTCCCATAATAAGTATCCAGGCTGTTATTAAAAATATCTAAACTAGTACTTGCTTTAATGTGATTTGATAGTCGGTTCTATGCATCAGCTACTCTGTCAGAGAACCAATTAGTACACTTCTCATTCCTATAGAATTCATACATAGATTGTCTGATGATTCTCTAGTACTTTTTGTTAACCCCAAACATTCCCAGAGGTAGTTGTCACTAAATGCTCTATATACCTGAATAAGATCTCCTGTTAGATATCTGTAAGAAACACTGTACAAGTTCAGATATTTTAGTCTTTCATAATAACTAAATTTTCACATTCATGGATACCCTTGGTATATTTCCACTGTACTCTTTCCAGTTTACTCATGCTTGTTTTCTTATAAGGTTTTCATATTTATATTCCAAACTCAAATTTGGGTCTAATGTAACTAACACATAATGACTTCATTATTTTTGATATCCTAGACTTTATAAATATTTTTATACAACTTATAGTTCTATAACTATCATTAACCAATTGGTTGATATGATTAGAAAAACTCACAGCTGAATCTACCCATATACCCAGGTCCTTAAATGAGTACAGTTTCAATCACTGTGTGCTGTATTATTCACCTTTCAGTTTATGCCTACCAAATCTTGTATGCTTAGTTTTTGATGTATTTATCAGCATATTATTCTCCTGTGCCCAAATGGTCAATTTAGTCAAGTTATTTTGCAGACATCCAACAATACGATCAAAAGCAAGCCGAAACAAAAGCCCACGGACTGCAACAAAAATCCACAAAATGTGTTTATTTTACGTACTTTTCGTTGCTCAAATCGAGCAACTTCTTCAGAAATAAAACACATATTCATTCCAAAATCGTATATAAATGGATAATACAGTCACATGATGAATTAAACAATTTAAAATCAATTAAGTTAATTAGTTAAATAAGTCAACTCACGTAACTACATAAAAAATAATAATCTCACAAGTGCTTTAAAACCGCATTGACTAACACGTCTGGGCTTCCTGTCCATCCTGTATTAAAATGTTAAATTCATTTATTTATAATAAACCCATACAACTATTTAAATGATATAACCATATGTTCACATATATTCACATAAGTATTACAAACAAAAATAGTAATAAACATATTAATAAACCACACCAGGTACATGGCTGCAAGTCATGTTCACGTTCCTCTAAGAGTAGATTAAAGGCACTTCCTTTCATATCCATCTGTATTTCATCAATAGCTTTGAACATGAACTTGTGTCCTACATTGTAGGTAACGTGTTTAGCTAAAGGATTCTCTATTTTATTCGTAGAAATAGCGTAAGGTGTTCATAAACTCTGTCCCGCAGTTTACGCTCAGTTTTACCTACGTAGATTGCAGAACAGCAACCACTATCTTTAGGAAAGGATGTAACCTTAAGTCACTTCTCGAGAGTAAAGGTAACTGTATTATAGCCAGAAATATAGGGATGTATTTGTGTGGTACCTGCAGGATGTGCAGATTTATGGATGTAGGTAATACTTTTTCTATAAATCACGACAAGTTTAATATTAAATTTAAACTAAATTGTAACTCTAAACTTGTTGTGTATATAGCTAAGTGTGTTTGTTGTCCTGCATTCTAGCATGGCAGATTCGCCTTAATGCATTTTCTTACCCTGGCTTAAACGAAGCATGTAATATTGGTTGTCTATTGAAACTTAGAAGTCTGAAACGTTAATGTTCCTGACTTCTTATTGAATGTAAGAGATAACTAACTTTCCAGTTTTAGTTCCTGACTTGCAGCCATGTACCTGGTGTGGTTTATTAATATGTTTATTACTATTTTTGTTTGTAATACTTATGTGAATATATGGGAACATATGGTTATATCATTTAAATAGTTGTATGGGTTTATTATAAATAAATGAATTTAACATTTTAATACAGGATGGACAGGAAGCCCAGACTTGTTAGTCAATGCGGTTTTAAAGCACTTGTGAGATTATTATTATTTTTATGTAGTTACGTGAGTTGACTTATTTAACTAATTAACTTAATTGATTTTAAATTGTTTAATTCATCATGTGACTGTATTATCCATTTATATACAATTTTGGAATGAATGTGTGTTTTATTTCTGAAGAAGTTGCTCGATTTGAGCAACGAAAAGCACTTAAAATAAACACATTTTGTGGATTTTTGTTGCAGTCCGCGGGCTTTTGTTTCGGCTTGCTTTTGATTGCATTGTTGGATTTCTAGTTTTCTTTGCCAGTTTTCTGTTTGCTATTGTTACATCGCGTCTGGAGTCAACAGCAACCTGAGCAGCCCCAACCTCTTTGGTTCACAAACCCAGACTTATCAATGCCTTAAATCAACATATTGATAATTTTGCTTCTTGTCTTGATAAGGTTGACGGTACCTTATCTCAACAACAACAGCGTTCTTTTCAGAATGTATCCTCACAAGTGTCTGCAAGTGGAACTAATAATAGTTGTCGGGTACGCCCGACGTTGTCGTAATGAAAGCAGAGCAGGCTGGGGTTAGTAGTTCAATGAGCTGGGACAATTGCCCAATCATTTTCCTCAGTTCACCCTGCAAGGTGCTTCGTGGCATATCTTCTGATTCGCCCTCCGGTAGCTCAGCCATAAAAACTAGAAACCAAGTAGAACCAGTGGAAAATAGACCAAAACCAACAAAAAATTCACTGGGAGCACACCAATGGGAGGTACGAATGATGTTTAATGAAGCAAAGCCATGACAGCAACAGACAAACGAAGAACAAGTGTTGATAACAAAGAATGTTTATTACTAAACAGGATGCATTTATACTAGATTACAATGGTGATTCAGGAATTATTAAGAGTGTTGTTTCAAAAGAATTGCAAAAATTTCAGGAAATTACTGATATTGATTTGTTAAAACAAAGTAATTTGAATTTTACATATAGAAGGGATTTTAATTTTAAAAATTTGTTTGAGTTTGGCTATAATTCACGTCGTTTTAAAAAAGGAATTAAAGTAGGCACATACAAATGTGGAGCCTGCACACAATGCAGTTATTTGTGTAATGCTTCACATATACAATTAACTAGCAGAAACAAGGTTTTGTATAGTCAATGTTATGCAAATTGTCTTTCCCACGGACTTGTTTATATCACCCTGTGTAAATTGTGTAATTCCTTTTATATAGGAAAGACAGAAGGAAACTAAAAACACGAATTTATGAACATCATTATGAAATTAGTAAGGAAAATATTAATAATGCATTATACCGTCATAAAAAGGATTGTAATGATGCAAGTTTTACATTTTTTGTCCTGGAAATAGTTAATAAGGACATTAGGGGCGGTATGTGGGAGGCACGTTTAGAATATCGTGAACTTTTTTGGCAATTATGGTTAGATGCCTCAAGACCTCCAGGACTTAATGATATGGTTTCTATCAAACCAGTCCTGAAATTAAGGCAAGCCAAACTCTAATTTTACAATTTTATATATTTTTAATTCAACATACACTATATTATATATTTTTAAATACAATTTTTATACATAACATTTATATTTATATAGATACAAATATTTTTAACTTATTGTCATTTTTATACATATAACTTGGCATATTGAACTATTCCACTATTTATGACACAAACATTATATGGTCAAACATTTATAACTATTTACATATATTTTTATTAATCAATTATTTATACATATTCATTTATACATTCAATTTTTTGCTTGTTAGTTGTTTATATTTTGGTATTAAAGCTAACACATAGGCAAGAGCTTTTTTCATAGTACACAATATTGTATTATATTGTCTTACATTGATTCTGTTTTAATTTGAACTTGTTCTTTTAGAAAGTCTAATTAGTCAATCAATTTTTAACTTGATGATTAAATGTCAATTAGTTTTTATCATGTGATGTATATATAGAATCTTGTATTTGCAGCTAGTGTTTCTGATGAAGGTGTAACGAAAACGCTAATTTTGTTTGGAGAGCGTTAAAAACATTCTTTGTTATCAACACTTGTTCTTCGTTTGTCTGTTGCTGTCATGGCTTTGCTTCATTAAACATCATTCGTACCTCCCATTGGTGTGCTCCCAGTGAATTTTTTGTTGGTTTTGGTCTATTTTACACTGGTTCTACTTGGTTTCTAATGGTAATCATACACAGGCTATGTCTTTTATTTCGTATTTAAACAGCACCACTTCATTTTTTACATTCACAGCAACATTTCATACGGACACAATAGACTATTTAGATGTTAAACTTTTGAAGGATTGAATCAGCAAGAGATATGTTTCCAAGATTTTTAGGAAACATACCTATTGCAATTCTTTCCTTCATTTTATGAGCTGCCACCCCTTTCATCAGACACGATCAATTGTCAAAGGACAATTGATAAGGGCAGCAAGGATGACTACCCTTGAATCAGATTTCCATATGGAATGTGACCTTTTGAACTCTATGTTCCAGCAGCGTGGTTATCCTAGTGATTTAATCCAACCCCTAATTCAAGAAGTATCTGAGAAAAGGAGGGCAGGATTGTTCGCACCTATTCTTGACCTAAACCATGTAGATTTAAACATGGATGTGTCTTCTATAGACAATAATGTGTTTAGAGCACAGGGAAGTAAACAAATAGGTGATGACACCACTAAAGACGGTTTTATTACTACCTTTTGTACAGACAGTGGTACCGTTAGATTTATTTTATTTAAAAATTGGCAATTTATTACAAATGATAGTACATTACTTGATAAACTAGGATTATTACCTAATATTATCTTTAGGAAAGGGTATAACCTTAAGTCACTTCTCGAGAGTAAAGGTAACTGTATTATAGCCAGAAATATAGGGATGTATTTGTGTGGTACCTGCAGGATGTGAAGATTTATGGATGTAGGTAATACTTTTTCTATAAATCACGACAAGTTTAATATTAAATTTAAACTAAATTGTAACTCTAAACTTGTTGTGTATATAGCTAAGTGTGTTTGCTGTCCTGCATTATATGTAGGTAAAACCGAGCATAAACTGCGGGACAGAGTTTATGAACACACTCTATTTCTACGAATAAAATAGAGAATCCTTTAGCTAAACATGTTACCTACAATGTAGGACACAAGTTCACTTTCAAAGCTATTGATCAAATACAGATGGATATGAGAGGGGGTCCCTTCAATCTACTCTTAGAGGAACATGAACTAGCATGGCAGATTTGCCTTAATGCATTTTCTTACCCTGGCTTAAACGAAGCATGCAATATTGGTTGTCTGTTGAAACTTAGAAGTCTGAAACGTTAATGTTCCTGACTTCTTATTGAATGTGAGAGATAACTAACTTTCCAGTTTTAGTTCCTGACTTGCAGCCATGTACCTGGTATGGTTTATTAATATGTTTATTACTATTTTGCTTGTAATATGTATGAGAATATATGTGAGCATATGGTTATATTATTTAAATAGTTGCATGGGTTTATTATAAATAAATGAATTTAACATTTTAATACAGGATGGACAGGAAGCCCAGACTTGTTAGTCAATGCGGTTTTAAAGCACTTGTGAGATTATTATTTTTTATGTAGTTACGTGAGTTGACTTATTTAACTAATTAACTTAATTGATTTTAAAATGTTTAATTCATCATGTGACTGTATTATCCATTTATATACGATTTTGGAATGAATGTGTGTTTTATTTCTGAAGAAGTTGCTCGATTTGAGCAACGAAAAGCGCTTAAAATAAACACATTTTGTGGATTTTTGTTGCAGTCCATGGGCTTTTTTTCGGCTTGCTTTTGATCATATTGTTGGATTTCTAGTTTTCTTTGCCAGTTTTCTGTTTATTTTGCAGACATGCCTTATCTGTAACACATGTAATCAATTTACTCAATTTCAGATCATCTGCATATAGAGTATAGAACACTTAGATGGAAAGGTTAGGTCTGAAAGATACAATCTAAACAAGTAAGGGCCTAGGACAGAGCTCTGTGGGACACCCTGACTGTAACCAAGGCTTTTGCCTATTCAGTTGCTGTATGATACTTGCCATATTCTATTTGTAAGCCATGCAGCTATCCATCTTATCAAGAGTACATCAATACCTAGTTGTACTAATTTATTGATCAGTGTTATGTGTATGACCCTGTCAAATGCTAAAGTTAAATCTATATAAATCGCATCACAGCACAAATTTTCATTCATAGCTGTTATTATATTGTTAATGAACACCATGTTACAGGTGGTAATAGATCTGTTTTCAACATATGCACGCTGATCTATGGTTTCAAGTCCCAACCTATCCATTTCTGGCAATAACTTATCCAATATTACCTTTGCATTATTTTTCCACAACATGAAAGTAAACTTAAGGTTCTATATGACTCTTGGTTTGTACTACTCCCCTTTCCCTTAAAAACAGGTTTAATAAGTGCATGTCTCCAATGTTGAGGAATCTCCCCATATTTATATGACCTAGTGAATAGTAAATATAATGATACTGTAAGTTCTTGTTGAAGTGTTCTCAGGTTCTTGTTACTAATTCTGTCTCCTTCCTGTGCATTTTTGGATCCAGTTTGCGCAGTTCTTTTTCAATATAAACTAATTTGATTCCAGTATTTGGGGTTACCTGGATGTCATTAGGACAACTTACCACCCATTTTGTGGAGCCAAACTGTTTTGAATAAGATTTTGAAAATATATCTGTAAGCTGTTGTGTTTGAGAATAAATTTTAGAATCATCACAGAGTTTAACAAATTGTGTGTCTTTACTCGTTCCACATATTATGTATCTATAAAAAGGTTTCTTATTACGCTTAATATCGTTATATAAATTTTCTTCAAATTTTTCTTGATCTTGTCTCACTCTGTGCTTAATCTGTTCAGCTTGTTTATTTTAGTTTTCAAAGTTGTAGTTCGACCTCTCTTCCATTTCTTATATTTTTTGTCTCTCACCTTAATCAGATATCTTGTTCTTATGGAAATATATCCACCTGATGTTGTATGCTTAGATCCTGATGTTAAACATTTTTTTTTTATTTTTTTGCACTCAATTTCTCTTTCAAAACTTTTCACATTCCATCTGCAGTTTTCCACTGAACACCTCACTCCATTTAGTTTTACACAGTGACTGTTTTGCTTCCATATAATCTGTAAGCATTGGCTTAGATTTCAGTTTGGCAGAATTATCTAGCAACAAATTAACCTTTATAACCCCATGATCACTGCACATCAATGGTGGTAAAACTAGACTTGAAGTTAAAGTAATTTCTTTGGGAACAAAAACAATGTCTAGTATGTTCCGTCCCCTGGTAGGTTTTTTTATAATCTGAAGCAATTGTTGTTCCTGAATATATGCTGTGAATAATTTATTTACTAACATTGTAGAATCAATATTATTGCAGTCTGTTTCTGCTAAATTTAAGTCCACAGGTATTATTATTCTTCCCTCCTGTGCTTCATGCAAGAAATGAATGAATTCCTCTGGGTCATCTGCACTTCACTTTGGTGGTCTATCCACTCCAACAATTGTTATATGTTCCAGGGTTGTCTTTATTGCCACAGTTACACAGTCTATAGTGTTGGTGTTATCATTGAACATATAATAATCACAGGTCCCATAGCTATCTTTAATCCCTATCCTAACACCTCCACCTGATTTTTTTATTAGAATGTCTGTTGCAGTAAAATCATTTGTACCCCGACAGAACTGGTTTCCAGTCATTGTTCTTTAACCATGTTTCACAAACTATAACATCAATCTTGTGGGAATGCAGCAAATTTTTCAATAAAAAAAATATTATTAATGCTCCTAGCATTAACAACCATAAGAGAGGCATCAGATGTTGCTGTCTGTGTACTGTTAAATTTTCAACATGGCAAAAATCCTGCCTAGTGTTTGTCAAATATTGCAAAATATCAGCTGCAAAAATTATTTTCCCTGATCTACACAAATGCACACCATCCTGTTTGAACACGTGTGCCCAAAACAAGTCCTGGATGCTCTACACATTTCCATTTTTTAAAACAGGACATTTTATCCATGTAGGTATTTGCCCAAAAAATCTTCTCAGTCACAGTGACCTGACTATCTTTTCTATAGGTGATTTGTGAAAACTATGCCCTAACACCAGTACAAGCAATACTATCTAAGAGGGCTGTCAGATACCCTGCAAACAGTCAGAGAATCCTTGTGGGTGACATCATTTGTACCAACATGAATAAAAACAGAGCCATACTTCCTTACATTAAGGCATTCCAAGGATTGCCTCACATCTTCTATTTTCACTCCTGGCAAGCGTAACACTATTCAATGTTCATTATCATCTCTGCAAATATACTTATCAGTTCCTCTAATAATTAAATCTCCAATTACAAGAATATCTTTGCTGGCCAGCTCTGAAGAATCTTCATCGTCTAATATAATAATATCTCCTCTAGCAATTGTTACGAAGGATAGATCTTCATCACTATTAGTCTTATTAATCCCACAGTTCTCAGTGTGTATTAAATTCTCATCCAGCTGGTGTTGTAAATCCACAGCTTGAGTCATGTAGTCAACATCTGTCTTTCTCCTGTTTTTTCTTACAGTAATGTTCTTCAATCCTTCCACGTTCAGTTTTGATTTCTTCCTTTTCACCTGCCCCTTGCTTCTTTTTTCTAGCTTTTCCATTGGAAAGGTGATGCCTTTTTCTGTAGACTAAGGGTTTTCTGATAGACAGATATCTTCATTCCCTGTCACCAGTTTGTTACATAACAAAGCAGATTCCTTTTTACTACGTATTCTGTTTTCCTTTACAGTCATTAGTCAGTTTCTTTTTCTTCCTTGTTATTTGTTGTGAACTTCTTCCTTTCTTTCTTTTTTGTTTCCTTCTAAATAAACTGAATCCTCAGACTGAACACACTTGAAGAAAAGTAACCAACTGCTGAATACAAGAAAAGGATGCCACAGCTCGTAAAAACACCAGCAATTTATTGTGCCACAGTTCGTAAAAACACCACCAATTTATTATTCGTAAAAACACCACCAATTTATTGTCATAAAAACACCACCAATTTATTGTTCATAAAAACACCACCAATTTATTTATTTATTATATGGATCCTCAGATTGCTGAATACTTGCATCCAGAATTCTAAAGCTGTCAGGGGCATCATCTTGTTTCATAGGGGTTGAATGGTCTTTGCAGAAAATAGATGCATCACTTCCTGAATGTGTTCTATTTGTTCTATGCCTAACATTACTTAGTTCATCAGTCCAGTCATTAATATACCAAACAACAACAGTTCTCCAAGCCATGCCAATTGCACAAGTGCAATCATCATCATTAAGTCGAGATTTGCTTCTAACAATGGTAAGCAAATCATCCAACTTTTGACATGAGGAATACAGATCACCAGTGTTATTAGCTGTTGCCTTTAAATTTGCATAGCATTTATTATACTGAATAAGATATTTGTGCATTAGCAAATCGTTAATTGCATATTCATTTAAGGAAACCATATTCAGCTTCAAATGAATACAATATTGCAAAAGAAAAGATCAAAGTCAGTAACCAGAGAATTCAAAGAGACCTTAAATCAACTTATATGACAAAAAATCACACCAGCAATATACAACTAAATAACATACAATAAGTTATATGAGGAATATGTATTATGAATACAATTTAAATTATCATTACATAATAGCCTTTATAATTCCAGCTCTTACTGGTGATAAGCAGTACCAATATGGTAAGAGGGAGGGAGACAGGTACAGACTTAAAGAGGCACAGAACTAATGACAGCATCAAAAGTAGCCATCAAAATATACGCCGTGGCAATAAAAATAATGCTGAATGATAAGTCATTGTCGAGCTAAGTGTCATACTGCTTTTATTTCTGATTCTCATTTCCCTATTTGTGATCCATCTACCTCATTTTTAACATCATTTCTCTGACACTTAACATATCTGCCTTTAATCTCATGAAGAAACCTGAATATCATTCAGAGAGATTGAGAACAGTATCAAGCAAGTTATTTCTGGCAAAAAATAAACCCATTTTTGTGATGAGGGAGGGCAAACATGCTCCTCAGAATTCATTTTTGCCCCAGCT
The DNA here is from genome assembly GCF_019279795.1 of Protopterus annectens. NCBI lineage: Eukaryota > Metazoa > Chordata > Ceratodontiformes > Protopteridae > Protopterus > Protopterus annectens. Next base: position 682,212,972 of record NC_056751.1, on the reverse strand, counting down.
CTTACACGGTGTATGCATTACTTTTCCCACTACTATAGTATTGTTGCACTTTATGAGCACTACAAGCTAATATTCAGTAAAGCAAGATGTCTGCTTTGTAATCATTGCATTGCATTTCCTGTATACATACACCGGCTTGCTCATAGTACACCTTTAAAAAAGTATTGCTCTGCTTCTGCAGTGAATGCCACTGCATAATTCTCCCTTTTTCCTTTCCTCTTTCTATAGTGCTGCTGCCGATAGCTAGTGCAGTCAACCTTTGGCACTGACAAATAAATGTAATGCTTGTTTGCTTGCTTGTTTATTTACTAGTATATATATGTATATGTTCCCCTTTACAATCCCGAAATACTGAAAGCTCAAATTTCAGTATCTTGAGACCATAAAGGCGAAAA
>NC_056751.1:682120077-682207577 GCF_019279795.1 Protopterus annectens | reverse complement strand
ATTCTTAGATACCTGAGCATAATTAGCCATATTTTTCATTCTACTTTTCTGAAAAGTCAGCTCTTATTTCCCTAAAAAAGACTGACAGCCTTTGTTTTCACATGTGTTAGGAGCACCCTGCTATCTATAAATCATTCTTGCTACAAAAAAAAAATATTCTTATGAAGATAACTTGCCAACACAGAGATGGATCTGAGAATCATGTCATGCAGTTGAAGACCTCTGATAAGATAAAATAAAGATATACCTGAACATAACTCTGAGGAATACTTACAGTTAATTAGAATGAACAACAACTTGATTAATGCCATCTTAAATGTTTAAAAACACACTCTTAAATAATTCTTACATGAAATAACTGATTCAGCAATTATAATGTTGGCTGCAAGATTCGCTGAATAGAGCAGTATCAGCAGTTTTCACTTAATCAGTGTAGGCATACTCCAACAGATAACAGCTGTGTGTGCTGTTCTTTATGTACATGGTGCACACTGCAAGTACAAAAATAGAACTGTGTTGTGTCTGGGACTCATATGGTTGGAAGGATTTGCCCATATATTAGCTCAATTACATGGTATATGGAATATTTTCTATACAGCTTTGCAGAATAGTTATAAAACAGAGACTGAAAGGTAGCTGGAAATAGATTTTGTTCCAGCTGTTGGATAGCAGGTTTATCATTGCATAATTATGAGCAAAAACAACAGACACTTATTAAAATTATGTTGTATGGACACTCCAGTATTACCACAAGTAATTACATAGGTCATATACAGATGTGTGTGTGTGTGTGTGTGTGTGTGTGTGTGTGTGTGTGTGTGTGTGTGTGTGTGTGTGTGTGTGTGTGTGTATCAAATGCATATCTGAGAAATGGAATAATAGCATTTTTACTTAGTTGACTTTTCAAATGGTAGAATACTGAAACAGCTGAAAACTTTGCCTTTGGGTCCCCAAACAGAAACACAAAATTATTACTCAAACATATAAAAAAGTTCTACAAATATTTTGAAGGGGGACTCTGGGAAGTTTAGCATGTGTCAGTGATCGCTATATGTGTTAATGCATACAGGTCACCCTTCATAGGAGAGATATGCAGAATAAGAAACTTTGCAATTAACAGAAGCTACTAAGATACAAATGGTTTCTTAACATCTCAGAGTTAGTGTATATAGTAAGTTGTTACTTGAGGATGGAGAGGGGGACTCTGGGAAGTTTAGCATGTGTCAGTGATCGCTATATGTGCTAATGCATACAGGTCACCCTTCATAGGAGAGATATGCAGAATAAGAAACTTTGCAATTAACAGAAGCTACTAAGATACAAATGGTTTCTTAACATCTCAGAGTTAGTGTATATAGTAAGTTGTTACTTGAGGATGGAGAGTATCATATTTTAAAATTCATTTTATGTTCTGTTAAAGACTAAATTTAATTTCTTCTTGTCCATCTCTGTGGATTAGAGGAATAAATCCCAGACTATTACCCAGATGACTTGATTTCATGAGGCAGCTCATACAATGGAAAAAATAAACAGGGAAGAAGCAGCTAACACTGACTTACCATTCCAAGGGGAAGAAAATGTGGTTACCGGTCAGCCATGATTCCCACTTAATCAAAGACCTTCAGGTAGACTATTAACTAGGGGGAGCATAGGCTCGATGTGCTAAGGCATCATGGTAGCTCTCAAGATGTATATTTTTGCTAGCATGCAAATGCCAAAGGAAGGTTTCTGGATACCCCATATTGGTACTGTGCTTATGTCAGCCATTTAATGGTGTAGTTAGATCTTAACAAAAGCACCACTGTAGCCCACTTCAGGAATAATGTGAGTGCTGATGTTGATGGATGTTGAATAGATCCTGGCCAATAGACATGTATAGTATAGATGCCATAGTGCCCCATTCTTGGGGGAAGCCAAACTAACCCAGACTAAATGACGATAGCTTGCATTTCTAGCAGTGTGCACATGGATGACTGGATGTAGGCAAAGGCACAAAACACCTCAATATGGGCCTTGTCCCTTTGCTGAGGATACCCAGTATGTAGGAAGCAATTTAATACAAATCTGTTTGATGGAAGTTTGATGGTCAGTAGGCATGGAAGCATAAAGCAACTATAAAAATGCATAACTACAGAACATCTGTGAAATGGGAATGCAAATTCTAGTCTTCTCTTTGAAAAGCTGTCTGCATTCTATAAGATGCTTTTATTTGTCATTCAAACATTTGATTTGTACTCATACTTTATTTTCTGTGATTTATATATATTTTATATATATATATATATATATATATATATATATATATATATATATATATGTATATGTGTGTGTGTGTGCCACAAAAACTAAAGGAAAACCAAGTGAAGAAAAAAATCTATTACACTTAAAAAACTTCTAAGGCATATGGACAAAAAACACAATACACGAACTGATGGTTTTTAGCACTTTCAGTCCTTAAATATCCTGGAACTTCATCAGAAAACAAAAAATGTACAACAGTGCAGAGTTAAATAAAGAACAAAGTGTAATAACATATAATAAAATAGAAACATAACACCTCACTAAGATTACAGTAACCAATTCTCTCTCTCTCTCTTTATATATATATATATATATATAAAATTTATGTGTGTGTGTGTGTGCACGTGTGTGTAAGTCTGTGCACACGTGCCTGCGATCATGCATGTGTTTAGTCAGATAATATTTATTTTCAGGATTCTGTGACTGACTATAAGTGGGAGCCAGAAGTGAGAGGGGTGATAGAAAATAAATATTTCTAACAGTGTGAGGTCCTACATCTCATCACTTATGTGGCAAGATGACATTTAGTTGCGAAGAAAAAGACATCAGTCAAGAATTCACTGTTACTCAGTGGTGAGATTGCACAGCCCTGGGGATGGAGTACTCAGTTTTCCCACAAGGCACTGAGGATGAAGTACTCAGTTTTCCCACAAGGCACTGGTGATGGAGTACTCAGTTTTCCCACAAGGCACTGGGGATGGAGTACTCAGCTTTCCCACAAGGCATTGGAGATGGAGTACTCAGTTTTCCCACCTGACTGAGTAGTCACAAATTACTATATATAAATAAAGAGAGTGTGGAAGACTATAACACTCACATGGAGGGTACAGGGAGTTTTGGCCATCCAGTCAAACAAAACAAAACAAAAAACTCTTTGAGGTTAAACATTTTGCAGCTTTCTGACTGGTTTATGCACAGTAAAATGCAGCAATACAAACCACTAGCTATACAACCAGACCATAGCTGGCAAATATTCAACATAGTCAGTGTGTTTTAGTGTGATTTTTTTTTTCTTTTCCATATTTTATGATTTTTCTGAAAGATTTTAGTGTTTGGTACAATTCATTTTGTAATGACTAACATTTGCTCTCTATGGAAAGTAAGTATATGTCTCATAAAATGACAAGATTTCCTTGTTTACAAATGGATGATGAAGGACTGAGGGCAGCCTATCAATTCAGCTGGAAAATACCTCTGTGGAAGAAGAGAATACATGACAGCATGCCAAGACTGCAATGACTCCATGACGCATAACTATTCATACAAGATTATGACTACCCTACTTGTTTTGACTGATTTAATCATATTATTATTTCTCAGCAAGTTGTCATGCTACAGATGGACTTTGGAACAGAAAATCTACGAATCTCATAAGAACCACTTAGTTTCTGTTAGTAACCTTGAACCAATGATATCATACATCCTTGTTCAATGTCATCCAAACATAAATAAAAGCAGTAAAGCAATTTATGTTTATAAGGTGTCCTTTGTTAATTGGCTATTATGTATGTAATTTGTTAAGCTACTATGTCCACATGAAGGCTTCCTGACTTTCACAATGTGACGCAGCATGTAAATGAAAGTTGTAGGAATCAAGTCAGTACACTATACCATTCCCAACCAAGTGCCCCCTATTTTAACAATTAAGCAAATTTCCTCACAATGTCAGTTATAAAACAGAGGTACTTGCACAAAGTATGTAATAATTTGGGTTTCATATCACAGGTTTTAATCTAATTAAAAATTGAATCTAATTAAAAACAAAACAAGGAGGAAGGATGATCATTACCACATTACCGCGTGTTGTATGTCTCCAGCTAAATGTGTCTTTCTGGAAATGAGAGAGAGCAAAGTGTGGAAGCCAAGGTTTCTGGAACAGACAAAGAAAATGAAAACAGAACTTTGGTCCTAAATATAAATAAGTGCACTGTGTCCAGTCCTTTACTTCTAATCTAATTGCAACCTAATCCAGAGTTGACCGAATGAATGAGAATTATCACAAGTCTTAGTCTACAGAATCAGCTGGATTACCCTATCCCAGTCTAATCCATTTCCCCTGTGGAAAGGTGACAATCCAATGACACCTCAATGACAGCCACAATTATACCTTTCACTTAGTGACCAAATATATCCTTTGGGTTCTTTTTTTTGTTTGCCTTGGAGCTTGAATGGGAAAGCAGTGGGCACACTTACCTGGCTCGCCCACAGCCAACGTCAGCTTGTTAGGACATGGCAGCCCCAACCTGCACACCTACAGAACTCCCAGCTAATGGGATCTCCAAGGGGATTCACACCCTCTTACCAGACCCTTAAGAAAAAAAACATCCAGTGATCACTCAGCCTTTTTGACTGAGATCTCTTGACCAACAAGGGTGAACCTGTATACCTCTCAAATACAGACAATGCTGACGAAAAGTCCAGGGAATCCACATATTCAGGAAAGCACACAGACTGGCAGCATTAAACATGAAACTGTAGATCTTGATCTCTTCTCAGGATCTGCAGCAAGAGGAACAACCGCATGGTGGTCTGCCTTGGCCCAATCAACCAGCATTTAAACACTGTTTATCACAAAGAAAGCTGATATTTTGTGTTTTCATCTCCTTTATTCCCTCAAGTCATATTTTCACAAAGCTGCCACTATCAGGTCTGGCACCAAACCAACTAATTGCCATGGGTTAAGGACTCTCTCCCTAGTATGTGTGACTAGAAATGGCTTGGCATAGGTTCCTTAGCACATGCAGTAGTTCTAAAAAATTGACCTTCATTTGAGACATCCTTCTGATTTTTCATTTGTTGTGTTGGCCATTTTTTGTAATTCCTGGTCTTGGTGTCATGAACAATTACAGATTTTGGTATAGTTCATGTATACTAGGTTCTGTCTTTACCGATATCACGAAACTTGTCTACACTAGTACAAGCATTTATGATAATGTCACATTAAGCAGTGCACCATGGTTTGTTGGTTCATCTGAGCTAGGATTTATCCAAAATTCTGTACGTCAAGGAACAGTTGAAGAAAACTTGGTAAAAGCAAATACAAACAAAAACAACCAAGTTTAACACTATGGAGAAGTAAAGTTCATAAGCACGAAGAACTGTAAGTGACAGCATCAGTATAGAATCTTAAAACCACATAGATAATGTTAATACTTATATGAAATAAAATCACATAAAAAACTCTCATAAGAACTCTCATAAAAAATTCGTAATGTGAAGAACTGTAGATAAGTGGTTTCTGCAACTGCCTTCTTCAGATGATATAGAGTTCCTACACAAAAACATACGTTTAAAAAGAAGGAAGGACTAATCAGGCTCATCCTTCATTGATCATTTTACAAGGAGGCTTGACCAATCAGATATGCTTCTTCAGTTTCTGCCCTAGTAGTGAGGGTTTTAAAGGAAATACACCATTTAATCCTGGTGTATTGTCAGTTTGCATGTCAACAATCCAATGATACTTGGCTAACTTAATCAAATTAAGCAAATTTCTCTTCCTGGAGTTTGCAACTAAAACTTCAATGGCCATAAAATGAAAATGATGCCCTGGACGATTCAAAATATATTGATATAGACTAGAGCATTCTCTAATATCACTCAGATGTCTTAGAATGTGAACTTTAAAGGACAAATTAGTTTTGCCTATGTAGAAACTAGTGCATACCCTGCAGTTAGCAATATAAACTACATTTTTAGTATTCCAATCTGTGTATGTATAGAGCTGATATTGTCTTTTCATGGTTGGATGTTGAAAGTTATTACTTGCATCTATATAGTGACATACTTTACATCATCCACATTTGAATGTTCCCTTTCTACGACTATAAACATTCATCTGTTTCTTGTCACCATCTCGGCATAGCAGTTGTTTCAGATTCTTTTTATTTTTAAAACAAAATCTTGGAGCTTCTCCACCTGTGCGTCTAACTGCTTCATCAGATGTTAAAATTTTCCAATTATTTTTGTTATGTTACATACTTGTTGTACATCTTGGCTATAGGTAATTAAACATCTTAGTCCCGTTGGTTTCATTTGATGTCTATTAGGGGTCATATCTTGTGCAACTGAATGTCTATGAAAATAAGTTTTGCCTCGTCTCTCTTACCTTCTTGATTTCATTCGCTTTTCTCAAGAGGAGATGATTTTTCTAACACTTTTTCTGAAACATCCAGATGTTTTGAAAAAAGTGTTGGAAAAATGATCTCCTCCATTGCAATAGTATGCATCCGAGGCACATATTTCCGCAGGTCATTAGGGACAATTCCTCAGTATGTCATGATTATGTACCAGCAACTCCACTTCTGAACTTGAGTCACAAAAACTGATAGAAAATCGACAAAATAAAGGCTACAAGAAGAGTAATGTCATGAGAGAAGCAAATGTGGAAGATGTAAAGCATGTCACTATATAGATACAGCTGAGTGAAATTAGACTTAAAAACAGATTGAATGCTCTATGTCAACATATTTTGAAATGTCCGGGGCAGGATCTTTGTTTTATGGTCATTGAAGTTTTCGTCGCAAACTCCAGGAAGGGAAACTTGCTTAATTTAACTGAGTTATTCGAGTGCTGTTGGATTGCTGACCTAGAAGCTGACAAAACACCAGGATTAAATTGTGTATTTCCTTTAAAGCCCTCACTATTAGGGCGGATGCTGAAGAAGCATATCTGATTGGTCAAGCCTCCTTGTAAAATTATCAATGAAAGATGAGCCTATGGGTCCATCCCTCTTTAAACATATATTTTTGTGAATGAACTCTATATGATCTGAAGAAGGCAGGTGCTGAAAGTTCTTATCTACAGTTCTCCACATCAAGAGTTTTTATGAGTTCTTATGAGAGTTTTTATGTGATTTTATTGTATATAAGTATTAAAGCTGTCTATGTGATTTTAAGATTCTATGCTGACACCGTCACTTACAGTTCTTCATGCTTATGAACTCTACTTCTCCATGATGTTAAACTTGGTTGTTTTTGTTTGAGCTGGGATTTATGGTGCTTGCTGATTTTTACACCACGTTGTAGTCACAGGGTCAGGACAAGCATGGCAGTTGATGTTGATCTTCCAGCTGTCCAAATGTCATCAAAAGGTCTGAATTAGGAGGACTGGCTAAAACTTGCCTCCCGCAGATTTGGATAGTGCTTCATTTGTTTCAGACCCTATTCTCTTTCTTGGTCCAGTGCCTCACTAACCAGCACACCTTTCCAGGAAAAAGATCTTGGGCATGGGGCTTAAGGTGAGAATTGGCAACACCAGTGGTTTGTTTTGGGACAAAGGCATATAACCTCCCCCCCATGTCACTACATATAATCCAATTTTTTGGCCATGATACTCCTATAAAAGCGGAAACACATTTTTGCTCTTAGTCAACTCTCTTGTATATATTCCTTTTTTATCCCTTTTTATTAAATTATATTTAATGTTATCAGTACTCTCTTGTGTAAAAGTGAGGATATTACATGCATTGACAAACCTCATGGTGGTAATTATGTTCAGTTATGAGTTCAGGAAATCCTTATTCAGAAATTGGTGGTGTTAAGAATGGGGCTTTTATGATAGGGACTATTGTGCAGCCCTTGATGTTAGAGAGCAGTACTGGGCATGTATCCTGTTATTAGTCATTCTCTGCTAACTGCCACATTGAGGTGGGTATGGCATAACAGTTAAAATCTTCACCTTATAAATGCAAGGTACAAGGTTTGATTCTGATCTCAGGTTATTGGCTAGGTTTAAAATGGCACTTCAGGGCAGTTAGCCTAATATTCACTTATGAACCTAGTCATTCCTTCCTTCTCCTCTAAAATCAGAGACAATGTAAGCAGTGGCTAACTATCTAATAGAGGGATACATCCAATATAAACTAATTCCACAATGACACTCATAGGAAATTTATCTTTTACATGTATTTTTGAAAAAAAATGGGTTTGTAAATGAGTTTTTTAGTATTGTATTAAAAAAGAGTTTGGAAAAAGATGTTCATTATGGTGTTTGGTATGACACTGGACAGCCTTAGGAAAACAAGAAGACAAGCTCAGTATGGTACTTAACAGCCAGAAAGACAAATTCAGAAGAGATGGTTATTATGTTCCATGCCCTGATCACAGACTTCACCTTTAAACCTTTGATCACATCTTCCACTTTTACTTTTTGAAAACTTTGATGGAGCTGATAATGAAAGCACTGCAGAATGCTTTACATTAGCCCATATCACAGACTTTAACCAAGGCTATAGACATTTTTGATAATTTTTGATAATTTATTGATTAGGCCAGACTTACATTTATTGACTTAGGCCAGAAATTATCTGCCTCCCATTGTAATAACATTGTATAAATGTAACATAGCTTTATAATATGGCTGTAAACAGCAAAGCTCATCCATCCAGGAATAAAAATCATATTGCTTCAACTATACCCAGGCTTCCAGAGTATTTTCTCTTATCTCCAGAAGATATATTTGGATCGTTGTCTATTTTTCTGGTTGTTTTCAGGTCTTTCCTACTGTTATTTTGCAGTATCTGTCACAGTAAGAAGTTGCTGAGCCTTCCATCAATATAAAATCAATCAATCAATCAATCACTAAATCAATAAATAAATAAACCTTTGGGTGCCCCTTATAAACAGTAATGCCCTGTACAGATGCAACATGACCCCTGCCACAACATACAGACACATAATTAAAACTCTCATAATTTTATTTGAAAAAAATGTTTTTATTATTAGTTAGCAGCAAACACATATTAATATACTCTGCATTTAGTCTAATTCTGTATAAAAACAGTACAAAATATTTAATATTTTAAGTATGTAATAATTTCAGAGTAGCTTTTGCCTCCCCAAAGCAGGCATGGGTCTCTCCATGGAGACTGGCTTTTATTTTACAGAAACACCATCTCTTGGAACAGGGATATATTCTTGTGCTGAAGAAAGTAGTCATGAAAAGTGACCCAGAACCAGGCTAGTGTAAACCCTTGTAGAAGACAATGTACATGGCAAAACATGGCTCAGTGTTCTGCCTATTTGAATATTTGCTCATTCCCAGTAAATATACTCCAACTATGCTGGAATGGGTGACCACTAAAATAACAGATTATGGCTAGAAATTAATGCGCATGTTCTAGTCAACGTATCTGTAAAACAAAACAAAAAAGAATAAAGAAATAAGAACTTGTAATATAGCAAACACATCTGCATATTTTAACATCATTTTGGGATGTCCTTGATTGTTATATTTTTATGTATATAGTTCCACTGCTGATTACATAGACAATAACTGGTACTAACATTGCTATTTTAGTGTATGATATCAAGTCCTTCCTCTTATGTCTAATGGCTAATGTAGCATATATATATATATGCTAAACGTATTCTTGCATTTACTCACATGCATCTAATTTAAAAACACCATTAGAAAGACTGAAGCAGTAAATAAAGAATACATGCATTACATTTTGACTTATGAATGCAATAAGGAATATCACTATAATGTTATTTTGTACAAATCCACAACAAATTGCTTATGGGCCTGGCTAAGGAAACCTACTGCTTGTTGTTAGCCAGTTGATTGACAGAACATCTCTAAAAGGTACTCAATGTCTTGCAATTGCAGCAAGACTCAAAGAGGATTGAGAATGTGAGGGTTATTGAATCTGTATGCTCTTGAAGTTGAGATATAATTACTTTGGGAATATGGAGGCCTGCCTCCACTTCAGGTGAGTGAGGGGGAACTTGACCACATAAAAATAGATTTTTTTGTTTTATGTTAGCGGGTGTGTCATCATTTTGAGTACTGATCTCCTGAGGTTTAGATGTTTTGGGGGGGGGGGGTCGTCAAATAATCACATTCAATAAAATGAGACGATTATTCATAGTAAACACATCAAGAAACAAAGCTGTTGTTGACAAAAATGGCAAAATGGCTGACTGTGTAGCTATATTAGAAAATATTCAACAAAAGAGGGGATAGGTATAATTATATATAGTGAAACAGGTCTTTCAAATGCATTTTTATTTTAAAAAATGACTTCTGCATGTTGATCTCAGGATCATATATTAATGATTTTGGATAACAGTCTACACATTATTTTCCAAGGCAATAAGTACAATTTATTTCCATCAAGTAACGTCATTAATTTTTGAATAATACTAAAAATAAAATGCAGTAAATGTTATATGCACTTATTAATAAAAGGAGACAATATTAAACCATTTTAAACAAAAGCTGATGGTAAAATCCTGAAATAAGTGAACAAAATTAACGTTTTATGAGCTGCAACTCAAAAACTATAGATGAAAAAAAATCAGCTGGGGAAAATTTAGTGATGAGTGTCCTCAAACACATTAACTTGATTAGGGATTCCAGCAAAATCTATCAAGTCTGGTTACCTGCAGCAGGACTGCTGCAATCAGAATGTTTCTTTTAGGAATAATTGAATCATAGGGCCTCATCAACATTAACAGTCTAAGAAGGTTGAGTAAAGTAAAACAAATTATAAGGTTTTAACAAGAGTAATAGATAAAACAGACTCCCAGCAGGCTTAACTGAGTGACAAGATTCTACATTTATATGTTTCAAGGAACAAACAGGAGATTTACTGAAATCAGAAAACCCAGTTGCTTCATTTACTGTTACCTCCACATAACGTAGTTTGGTATGCACTAGCAGTCTATTTTTAAGTACAACCAGAGCTATATCTGAACAAATCTTAAGCGGCATAAAACTTTAAGGTTGTTATTTGAGTTCATTGTTCTGTTCTTTGGAGAAGTTGTGGAAAGATCGAATGTTCCCCCCTCCTTGGATCATTGCCTCAATAGCAGTACTTTATTCTCAGGCACTATCTCAGCAAATTAGCACTACAGCCCTAAGTTTCACTTACCTCATCAAAAATTTCTCCAAGTGGTCATAAGAAATGAACATGCTCTTACATTACTGATTACCCTAATGAATAATGAAATTTGGTTGACTACATTGTCAAAATTTTGAGACTAGAATATTGGCATGTTTTCTGCATTTACTCATCTCTGAATATGCCACTTGAATGATGATACTAGAAAGAAAAACATGCCTTGATGATTGATTCACGTGCTACTTTTCTGTAATAAAACTATGTGCATTTTTTCACCATAGTAAACTTTTACTGACATCAATAGCAAAACTAAAGCACTACAACTAAATTGCCAAATCTGCATACATTAACTTAAGTGAATATCCCACGTAACATGAGCAATGGCCCAGTCTGCATACATTAACTTAAGTGAATGTCCCACGTAACAAGAGCAATGGCCAAATCTGCATACATTAACAAGTGAATATTCCACGTAACATGAGCAATGGCCAAATCTGCATACATTAACTTAAGTGAATATCCCACGTAACATGAGCAATGGCCAAATCTGCATACATTAACTTAAGTGAATATCCCACGTAACATGAGCAATGGCCAAATCTGCATACATTAACTTAAGTGAATATCCCATGTAACATGAGCAATGGCCAAATCTGCATACATTAATTTAAGTGAATGTCCCACGTAACATGAGCAATGGCCAAATCTGCATACATTAACTTAAGTGAATATCCCACGTAACATGAGCAATGGCCAAATCTGCATACATTAACTTAAGTGAATGTCCCACGTAACATGAGCAATGGCCAAATCTGCATACATTAACTTAAGTGAATGTCCCACGTAACATGAGCAATGGCCAAATCTGCATACATTAACTTAAGTGAATGTCCCACGTAACATGAGCAATGGCCAAATCTGCATACATTAACTTAAGTGAATGTTCCACGTAACATGAGCAATGGCCAAATCTGCATACATTAACTTAAGTGAATATCCCATGTAACATGAGCAATGGTTCAATAACATAACAGAAGAAAGGTAACTTTGCACATTTCATAACACTGTATGACATTTTACTACAGAGAAACATATAAAGCAAGACTTTGAAATTATAGGTGTGCCAACCTTCAGTTTCACAGAGCACAGAAGTATTCTGTGCACCAAGCTGTGCCATTAATGTACCCCAGACAAACTGTACCTCTGACAAACTCTCATATAGAAAGAGCAGGTAATGCTAAACCTTGCAATACTGCCTGTCAATACATACATTGCTAAGCATCTGAGTTCTTAACCTCAGAGAACACTGGGAAGTCATTTGTTGTTTTGAATGGCTTTTAACAAACCTTGATAGTATGGTAACCTGTTAGAGTTATCTTTGAGCAGGGAGCCCTTTCTCCCCATTAATGAAAGATACATGGGTACCTTAAATAAACAATGCTTGTTTTTCCCCATCTTTGGTATACAGCTTTTGACTTTACTATATGCTCTGTATACTACAGCAATTAACTGTGGCTGCTAGTAAGAAATTAGATATACCTCTGCAGAGGAGTATGACATTTTAAAGAGAATCTGTGAGTCAGAAATATGTCAAACCAGCATGAGAAAAGGAGTGATGTAGGGAGAAATGACTCACAAAACAGAAGACAAACTAGATTTAAATTGCATTGCCTAAGGGCAAGAGGCAAGCAGCCCTGTCATGTCTGCAGCAGCTGAATGAAATAATCCAATTTAGAGGCAGGAATGCTGAGATTGCTGTCTGCAGATAATTTATCAGCCCTGAAAAATCTCAAGCAAAAGTTCCCTTGGGTCAAACCAATGATAAGCAGTTGATTCCAACTTTTTTTTAAAAAAAAGGAAAATGCTATTTTTTATTCTTTATATTGACCACCAATGTGGCACCCAGACGATACCTCTTTGCACTTTCTAGTTTATATAGACTCTGCTCATCTCATGGACTGGGATACTGCATTGAAATCAGTGAGCCACTTGAATCCCATGGCATGAACAGGATCACAGTTTATCTGGAAAACTGGCATTTGCTGCATTGCTGCAGGCATATATTAATATCAATCAAAAACAATGTTCAGTTGAACAATCTTGGTCTTTCTGACTGCTAGTTGCAGGTATTGTCTGTTTCTTAAGCTACTTTATATCCATAACTTCCAGATTTTCTTAACCAAAAAAGTGTTACACTACATGTAACAAATAGACAAATCCTAAAACTGGAAATACAAAGTGAAGTGAAATCAAGTGCAGTAATGTTTTTAATGTTTGTTAATTACAATACATCATGTAGTTAATCTAATAAATCTTGTTGACCTGTCATTAAAGGGGTTTTGATAGCCAAAATTAGTAACCTACTTATGTGACTCTTGAAAGCTATAGTAACATCAAGGTCTTTTGTTCTTTTCACCAAGGAAATGAGAGCATTAAACCACTGGTGAACAGATGCACTGAAACACACCAGCACATATGCATTAAAGAATACAAGGCATAGGGCAGTTACAACAATCTTAGATTAACCTGCATCCCAATTAAAAGCAGAGACTTAGAGGAATATTAAAATGTTAATAGTCCACTAGCATGCAGGCTGAAGTACCCTGATCATGTCTCTCTCCTGTATCACTAACCTGGGTTATTTAAAGGACACAGGCTGTTGAAAGACCATCATGGTCATTAAAATGTTATGTTATAGATGGAGTTGTTAAATGTCATAGATGGAGTACTGATTCAAACAATTAGGCATTTATAAATACATTTCTAGCTTATCACCTAGAGGTATTTGAGTGATAAGATAGATTTTGGCACATTATGTTAGCAGGCTAATCAAATCCTATTAAGGCATCTCAGTAAAAGTAAAACATTTTACTGAAACCTACACAAAGAAAATCAATGAGACACATACCCAAACTTCTTTCAACAGAATGATAGCTTGTTTCCAACAAGATCATGTTCAGATGTTGGAGATTTTACCACAGTCTATCTAGCAGTGGTGAGGGTGAGGATGGTAATGCCTGGGAAATGCATTATGGAGCAGGAGTTGGAAGTGCTTAAACAGAAGAAAAATACACCACACCCAATGGACATAAGAAAGTGCACTAAATTTATATTGTGATAAACCTGACATACCCTTATTTCCATTCATTCCCTTTCTTTTCCCAGGGGATATACAGCTGAGTATTCATTGATTTATTCATTCCTTTATTTATTTAATCCAGTTCAGGTCTGTGGGGAAACATAAGTCTATTTAAATTTCTGTGTATTCAAGGCAGAAAGTCTAATTCTGAATGAAGCTTTTAAGTCATTGTAGGATGCATAAGCTCACAAAGTCACACAGCATAGACATACATACATACATACATACAAACACAGGCAATTTGCAGAAATGTCAATTCAACTATGGCACATTTTGGGATGGGAAGTCAGAGCACGACTCCCTCCCCAAAAAAACACATGCACATGGGTAAGGTGAGCAATCAATACACAGAAAACATCCATCTAAGACACAAAGTGGAACAGCAAGTACTGTGAGGCAGAGATGGTAAACATTGTGGAACTGAAGATAAAGTTTCCATTTAGAAGATGTAATGGTTTATTAGATGCTGCAAGACTGCATGTTTGTTCTGTAAATGCAACAGGTTCTTTAGAGACATCTTCTTATCAAGTTTTTATCTAGTATATAAAATTTGATATCCACTGAAACACTTATCCATTTACAAAATCAAACAAAAAAATACATATTTTTTAGCTAACAAGGTATAATATGAGTAACCAAGAATAATTACAAGGGAGAATTCAATAAAGCCTACATGGATTAGTTTTCCATGTAGGCATAGTGGCATGGAGCTTGCATGGAAGTAAGTAGCCGTCCAATCCAGTAAACTAAGTGTTCATGGCATGCAAATCACCTGATAAGTAGGTGAACTACATGCAAATGAGGGTGTAGAGTGATCCAGCAAGCAGATAGGCAATTCTGCAGATGCTGTGTTGGTGTCTGAAGTGTACACAGAAAATTTTCTTGCACATGAAATTAAAAAGTGAACAGGGGCTGTAAAAGCAAAGTGAGAAGGTCAGGAATAGCATAGCAGACACAGATATGTGCAAAACCATGCCTGGGGTGTCCAAAAAGTAATGGAAAATAACTTAAAATATTTTTTAATACCCATATTACATTTACGCAGCATGCAGCAGTGTGCAAACATGCCATAATGCAGTACACAATATTCCAAACTGTATAAGGAGGCAGCCCCTGGAATAGTGTAGTTTCCCAGATGTGTGCACGGATCTGTATGCAAATGAGCTGGGGTCACTGAATAGCAAAAATGTGTATCCGTGCCCGTAGATAAAATCTGTATAGCCCCAGAACCATGTTGGTGTCCTCAGAAGAGCTAGCTGAAATCAAAAAGGGGTGTGTCTCTATTTCTTTAATCACATTGAAACTCAGCGTTGCCTATCTACGCATCACACTGCTGAGCTCAGCAGGTGGATGCGTCCAGTGCTGCTAAGCTTTGTTTACCTCTGGGGCATGCATTTCAGCTGGTTTGAGCATGTTTGCACACCATGCCACTGTACTCAGCGTGCCTGTCCTTAGGGGTGTGTCTAGAATACTGAGCATTGTTTATACCTGCTGAATGGGTTTGCATGCTGTACTGCAGTGCTTAGCAGGGAAGGCAGTTAAAAAAACAAACAAAAAAAATAATAGAAAATTGTTTGGGAAAGCCAATCATGTCTAAATTACTGATGATCCCTCTTCCACTTAAACTGCACCATTCAAACCCCTCAATGATGTACTTGGCAGGTGAAATGCATCATAGATAGCCAATCTCTTAGGTTGCATCTGCAGCAGAGCAGTATAAAGTATGCATACACATGACAATCTGATTTTTCCTCCATACTCTGCCCCATTGGAGTACAGACTTGGGAATTTTAATTGAGAGAATGCTAGTGGCTGCTGCAACTCTGCTACATCTGTATGTGCTAGATGCTGAGGTCAGTGCTGCTGCTGCTGCTGATAATAGGCTTAAACTGAGAAGGAGAAGAGTGTTCTGGCCCAGGGTAACCTTCTAGGAGTGACATGAGTTGGAGATTGTAGAGCACTAGAGGGTAGACAGGGACATACTACAAGAACTCACTGGGCTCTGCTGCCTTCAACTCAGACTCAGAGTCAACAGAGGGGAATCCATCCCAGCAGAAACAAAGGTATGCATAGCGCTTATAATACTAGCTACAGGTGCTTTTCAAAGACCAACTGGGGACATGGCGGGGGTCTCGCAGGCATCAACATCTGGGGTACTCCACCAGTTCCTGCATGTCATGTAAACACTTGTCAGTAAGCACATTTACTTACCCTGCACCCCTGAGGAGAGACCCAGCAGTATGCTTCTCTTCTACCATGTAGAATACTAACCTGAGGTACTGTGTGCCATAGACTGCACTCATGTACACATCAGAGCACCACCCAGTGAGGAGGGTAGAGTCTATGCAAACCACAAGGGGTATCACTCCATCAACTGCCAGCTCATGTGCAATGCCCAGGGCATTATCATGAATGTGTGTGCTGGCAGCCCTGGCAGTTATCACAACTCCCATATCTGGCATGCATCACAGCTGTACCAG
Source organism: Protopterus annectens (assembly GCF_019279795.1). Classification (NCBI taxonomy): domain Eukaryota; kingdom Metazoa; phylum Chordata; order Ceratodontiformes; family Protopteridae; genus Protopterus; species Protopterus annectens. The sequence continues at coordinate 682,190,812 of NC_056751.1, read as the reverse complement.
ATGTTTGTCAGGGGGGACATCCTGTACAGCCATCTACTGGGGGATGCTGGCCAAGTACTAAAAATATGGATGATGATGCCCATTAGAAATGTGCACAGATCTACTGAAGAACACCATAATGAGGCACACACACAAACTAGGAACATCATAGAACATGTGTTTGGGCTGCTCAAGTCACAGTTCCATTCCTTCAATATATCTGGTGGAGCCCTGCAGTACTCTCCAGCCACATGTGCATAGATGTTCACAGTAAGTGCCATGCTACACAATATGATCTGGTGGAAACACCTGCAGCAGTGTCAAAACAGGGAAGGGACACACAGCCCCCCACTAGTGCCTAGGTACCCTCAGCCACACCCACAGGGGGACTCAGAGGAGGAACCCACTGAGGCTGTCCTTGTAGGCAGACGTAGGCATGCCCAGTATGCAAGGCCTTGACAAAGAGGCAATGCATAGCACATGCACTGACAACCTGGGGTCCTAGGGACTGACACCTTACTCCAACTCGCATACATAGTAAAAAGGATACCAGCCAGGCCACACAACCTGTAGCTTACCATGTATTGGCTGTGTACTGCATGCATCAGACAGAGTCACCAATGAAACTCAGGTCTTTCAACTGCTGCTTTCACAATGTAAGTCACTCTCCTTTACAATAAATGTATGGGGTACTAGACTATGGTAGCATATGTATGGACCTGCTGCATGTATGCAAGGGAATAGAGTGGACTAATGGGCTACTTACAGAAAACCAACAGCTATGTGGGACAATAGGTACTCTGTCCAATACTGAGTACCCCATAATATGCATTAGGCCACATGGCTGAAAAATCCACTGCAGTATGCAAGGGAAATGCCAAACAGTGGGGTCATAGACAGGTGCACAACAGTCAATGCCAGAGTCACCTACCCCCAATACATCAGTGTTCCTATACAACTGCAGTAACAGTATGTTTGAAAATATATATCAGCAGACCACACAATCCCAGGGCTGTCACAAAGAACCTGACCACATGTTCTATTTTCCACAAAATGCAGGGGTCACAGTGTATGTTTGTCTGCTGTTGATAGTGTGAGAAATTAAATCTCATGTTCTGATGGCTGGTGTGGATCACTGGGCTAAGTACAGTTGCATGGTTGATGGTGCTGATGGTTTGAAGCTGGCTGCACCTACAACTTTTGCATATGAGGTACTCGTATGGTAGGCCTCCCTCAGACTGTCAATACACCACTATCTGTTACTACAAGAAATTTGGACAAAGCTAGAGACAATGGGGGGACAGAATGCCAAACCTACAGACATTATACATGCTCTGAGTAACCTAGAGGATGGCTAGTATAACAGCAGGTTGAAACAGGTTAGATTAGCAGTACAATGTAAAGGCCATCGCTTAAATGTGTCGGTACTTACAACAATTCAGTGGGCTCCATTTAGTAGTGTATTACTGGAAAAACACAACAGTATGATGAACAGAGCAGACATATGTGGCAGACTGCTGGACATCCTGCAAAACCATGTACAGTGAGAGGTATGTAGACTGTCACCCTATGTGTGGTGTTAGATCATGTACCCCAGTCACATCATACCTACAACCAATTACGGCAGGAAATCTGGAAAAAGCCATGAGCAATAGTGGGTCAAAGGCCCAAATATAACGAGAAGGAGTAAATACTGGCCAGATCAATGTAGAAAGGTCAAAGAATAACAGGTGGGCACTAGCATGAGTTTCCTGATGTGTATGGAGCCAGTAACTCAAATGTCTGTCTTCATCTCCTAACATCAATCTATAATGATTTGCCACTAATGTACCAGAAAATCATAATGCTATGTAAAACGTTCCATAAATATGATACAAAACTATGTACATTCTATTACAATCTGTGCAATTAATAGGTATAAGTCATATATTACATTCAGCAAACAGCTGAGGAATGCCCTGGACGAAATATCAGGGAGGTACTGGAGTGTTGAATCAGGTGCAGCAGCCAATTGGCTGCAGCACACAAAATCCTGGACTGGAGTACAGGTAGTTTTTTCCTGGAGTCACCCTGTAAGCACTGACAGTCACACTGGGCTTGCTCCTACACTTAGCCAACTTGAGCCCATGTCTGATGCCTCATCTGCCTAAAGAACTGATATGTGAAAAAATGTCTGTGCATACAGGCAACTATGTATAAGTGTCTGTCTCTCCCTATCCCCCTCACACATGATTAGCCTATCTATCAGAATGTGGTACACACACACACACACACACACACACACACACACACACACACACACACACACACACACACACACACACACACACACACACACACACACACACACACACACACACACACACACACATATATATATGTATGTATATATATATATATATATATATATATAGGGACAATCAGAAGGTTGAATCAAAGTCAGGAGGCCGAACGGCGACAATGTCGAACCCTACATTGTCGAATTATGAATCTCGCTCCCATCTTGACCCATGTTAAAGCCCGTTCCGAGGTTTACAGTGAGTCATATTTCAACAATGTCGGAATTTGACATTGTCGGTTTCATCTATATGATCTGAAGAAGGTAGTTGCAGAAAGCACTTATCTACAATTCTTCACATTAAGAATTTTTTTATGAGAGTTCTTATGAGAGTTGTTTATGTGATTTTTATTTCATATAAGTATTAACATTATCTATGTGGTTTTAAGATTCTATGCTGACACCGTCACTTACAGTTCTTCGTGCTTATGAACTCTACTCTGTGGTGTTAAATTTGATTGTTTTTGTTAGTAGATCCCAGGTTCGACCTTCTGATGGTAAACCTATATATATATATATATATATATATATATATATATATATATATATATATATATTCACTTCATAATCTCAAATTCCTGAAAACTCAACCTTTATATGGTCGAGACCATATGATCGAGTTTTCAGAAACTCGAAATTCCGAAGTGAAGTAAAAAAAACAAATTAGTCAAACACATCATTTCTGCAGGGGGACAAGCCCCCGTGCACCTCCCACACCCCCCTACTTAAATATACTAACTCCGAGATCGCACTACAGTGGGGAAAAGGGAAATCTCCTGTTCCGTGCTGTATGCAGATGCACAGAATGGGAGATTTCACATTTCCTCACTACAGTGCGATCACAGACATGGTATATTTAAGTAGGGAGGGTGCAGGGGAGCTTGCCCCCCTGCAGAAATGTTATATTTAAGTAAGTTAAAATGTTTTTCTTAACACTTTAGAATTTTGAGTTTTTGAAAACTCGATCATATGGACTCATCTATATGAGGTTAGAATTTTCAAAAGTTTGAGATTCTAAAGTGTTACTATGTATATATATATATATATATATATATATATATATATATATATATATATATATATATATATATATATATATATATATTTATAGAGAGAGAGAGAGAGCTACATAAATGTGTAGAGTGATTTAGACACTCCACATATATCTATATAACACAGTTACATAATGCACACACACAGCTACAGTAACATCCTTGTTTTTATATATATATATATATATATATATATATATATATATATATATATATATATGTATATCATGTGTATATGTGTGTGGTGATGTATGAATGTCCATACTTACACGCAGAATGCTGGGGTTATCTGCACCTTCACACACAACAGTTGTCTGATGGTAACAAACCAAGGCCGCATAAGGACATAATACACCCAACCACAAAACCCTGTGTCTGTGGCATGTCACCATGTAGACAGACAACAGTAAGCAGGTGGTGTAATGCACAATGGCTTCAATGCAGATCTTGTACAGGCCATACTGTCACTTGCCAATTGTCTATCTAGCAAACTGCAACTGGCAGACATGGCAATACTGGTAACAGTACGCAGATAGCAGGATTATTAACAGGTACCCCACTGTTAAGATACTAAATACAATACAGCATAAATCAGGTTCACTCTGCAGGCCACATAAGCTGTGTAGTACAAGGCCACTTTGTGAAGTCCACAAGTACTGTGGCTGCAGGCACATGTACAACAAATTTAACCAGTGGCATGTGCGATAAGTACTGAGAGCTATATTGTGTAATACTAGGTAGGTAGGGGTTCTAATCCCACATCAGCCACCTTGTGTGTGTTTGTGTGTGTGTTTCTGTGTAGATATGTCCTGTATAGCAGTACAGACATGCCCATCTGGCCTATGTCTGGACCATGATTAGTCATGTTATGGCCCTGTGACTAACATCCTCCTCAACACTTGCTTCCCTGTCAACACCTGCTGATGTCATCCATGTTAACAGCACTGGCTGAGTCTAATAACAGATAATCTCTGTGGCACATGTGATAAGCACTTGGTGCTGTAGTGTGTACTAATAGATAGGTAGTACTTCTATTCTCACAGCAGGCGACTCTGTGTGTGTGTGTGTGTGTGTGTGTGTGTGTGTGTGTGTGTGTGTGTGTGTGTGTGTGTAAATATATCTCCTTGCAGCAGTGTACACATGCCTGTATTGCCTATCTCTATACAATGGTTACACATTTTAAGGCCCTGTGACTACCTGCCAACCTCCCAATGGGCCTCCTTTACAAGGCCTGCTGATGTCATCCACATTAACAGCACTGGCTGACAACTTAATAGCAGATAAGATCCGTAGTGCATGGGGTAAGTACTTAGTGCTATAGTGTATACTAATAGATAGGTAAGGGGTCTAGTCTCACAACAGGCAACTCCGTGTGTAAATATATCCCCTTGCAGCAGTGGTGAATATCTGCTAACCTTCCCATGTGCCTCCTTTACAAGGTCTGCTGATGTCATCCACCTTAACAGCACTGGCTGATGTCTAATACCAGATAAGCTCCATGGCACATGTGATAAATACTTTGTGCTATCGTGTATGATAACAGATAGGTGGGGGTTCTAATCTTGCAGCAAGGAAATTTGTGTGCTAATATATCCCCTTGCAGCAGTGTACACATGCCTTATCACCTATCTCTGTGCAATGGCTATACATTTTAAGGTCCTGTGAATACCTGCCAACCTCCCCATGGGCCTCTTTACAAGGCCTGTTGATGTTATCCACCCTAACAGCAGTGGCTGACAATCTAACAACAGATAAACTCCATGGCACATGTAATAAACACTTAATGCTATTGTGTATACTAATAGATAGATAGAGGGTCTAATCTCCCAACACACAAGTGTGTGTGTGTGTGTGTGTGTGTGTGTGTGTGTGTGTGTGTGTGTGTGTGTGTGTCTGTGTGTGTGCACATATATCTCCCTGCAGCAGTATCCACATGCCTGTACTGCCTATCTCTTTCAATGGTTATACATTTTAGGCAATGTGACTACTTGCAAACCTCTCCATGGGCCTTCTTTACAAGGCCTGCTGATGTCATCCACTTAACAGTACTTACTGGCAATCTAATAATAGATAAGCTGGCACATGCAATAACTGCTTAGTGCTATATTGTATACTAATAGATGTTATAATCACAATAAATCTAGCTGTGTGTGTGTGTGTGTGTGTGTGTTTTTGTGTGTGTGTGTGTGCGCGCACACAAATATATTTCCATGCAGCAGTACACATATGGGTATGCAATCATCATGCATTTTACTACCCTGTGGCTAGCTGCTGGCCCTAACTAGCCCACATCTACCTAGGCATAAATTCTATCTGCCACCACCTACATTTGTATGTACAGAACACCCAGGTGACACGTATCAAGGATAGCAGGTCTTGGCACCAGGGAGGCATGCATGATTATGCTGACTGCCCCCATTTTCCCTGACACACTGTTCTACACATATTCACCTAGGTAACTATGCACATATACAGCCATGTCTTGCTGATTTCATATTTCTGCTGTGCTGCCATGCCATCCTGTGCTGCTATATTGCCACCAAGTCTCCATAGCTTGGCTACTCAGACCCCTGGAACAGAAACATGCACAGTTCTATGAGACACCTGTCATTCTGCAGCACTGCTGCCAGTCTAACATCATGCAACAAAGATACACAAACTTTGATGTGTACTCATGACACATGCCAGCACACAGCAGCTGTCATGCCCACAACACCTGGCATGGCATAACACTACCACACTACAAAACCTACATGCAAAGTAATATAGTAAACCTGTGCATCAGACACATATTTCCATGTCCCTGCATCGATGGCATGGATGGCAGGGATGTGGCACAGGTATCATCACATGCACAGGGTGTAGTGTGGGGGTGCCTGAGGCCTACCCTGTGCCAAACAGTTGACAGCATGTGTGTGTGAGTCAGGAAGGGGTGCTGTTTAGGTGGGTCTTGGATAGGTGCTGTGTGTGTTTGTTGGTGAGCTGCATGTGACAGTGATGTTTGAGTGTGTGCATGTACACAGTGAAGCCCAGTGCAGCCCTATATGTGTGTATGTTGGACAGCTGTGGACATTTCACCATCTCTGGCCACAAACACAGGAAATAGCTCTGCCAGGAGTATCACTGGCACCACCATGCCCAGGGTCAGATGCGGTGCTAGTAGCTGACAGTGACTGCTGTCTCCTGGGCATGTGTCAAGTTGTGGTGTGGACAGCACACTCCCTTCCATAGTGATGGAGGTACTACCACTACAGGAGCATGTGTGTGCATGGCCATGTGGACTCTCAGCAGATGGTGCTGCTGACTCATGTCCACATGTCCGATGCCCTACTCCAACCAGATGTTCCAGCACAGGCAATGTGTAGTGAAAGGCTAACTGTCTGAGCCCACCATTTGTCCACTACATCAGTGAAATGATCCATGGCATCACCAATGTGGTGGAGGCAATCACGGATGTCAGACTGTGCTGCATTCATAATCCTGAGCATCCATCTGGTGTTGCAGTCAGAATGTGCCTGTGCCTCCATGACTGACCAAAACATGTGGTGACTGATCAGTGATGTGACATCTGTGACAGGTAGTAGATGGGCAGCAGTCCTCTTTCGACCACCCCTGTCAATCTGCCTGTGTGAGACCTCACCAGGTCTCTGGCTATAGCCAGTGTCTACACTCACTGATGCCATAGTTGCCACACTGTCCTGTTCGATGTTGCCACACTCTGTCCAATATCTCTGGCATCAGGGGACTGGGTATGTGTGGGCATACTGACTGTGTGTGAGGGGCAATGGGGAGGATGTGTGATGTTAAGCCCTGGGACAGATTCAGCTCCCAACAACCCCACCTGTGCTTCACTATGGCCACCATCATCATCAGAGTCTGATGAGACACTGACATCAGGTTGTGAGGGGGGACAGACTCCAACCCCCATGTTCACCTGTGAGGAGGAAGACAAATAAGTACATTATTACCAGCACTATTATGTATGGTAATCCACATGGACACATACAGGTGAGGAGCCACAACTTCATTACGCATACCACATCTTATTTCTGATCCTATGCGCAACATACACAGACAAGACAGGCCCTTTATAACATGCACTGCAGCTACATCCGGTTAATTTTACCAGTACTATACTGTGAGATAAGCAATATGTCAGTGTATCTGATAGACCTAAAACACAGTGCACCCTTCTTGAGCATACTATGTCAGTTATAGTATCACTGCCTCAGGTATGCACCATCTCCATATTGTATGTTAACAGGCATCTGTGAATGATTGCCTCCTGTATAGCAGTCTGCATAGTCCTTCACAAAAATAAGTGCAAATGTGTTAATGTTCCTGCAGATTCACAGCTGTGATTATCGATTCTATCACTCCAGTTAACTCCTCCGAAACTGAACATACAACTATTCTACTTTGGCTAAGCATAACAGTTGTGCCTAGGGCAAAATGTCAGACCTTAACATTCTTAGGGTATATATGATCCATAAAACAACAGTATCACACCTACCAGGTACAGAACCTTGGACTCCGGCCACACCTGATGAACTAATGAAAATGTGAGGGAGAGGTATTGTCAGCAATACCAAATGCTGCATTGTTACAGGGTAATATGGGCATATATCCACATGTACAGTAGCTAATGTGATGCTGCCTACATTGCTGACATTCTGAGTATGTGTGCACAACTGTGTGTTTAAACCAACCCCCCCCCCTAATACAGATAGACCTGACACCCATGTACTGGTATGCAGAGGCTGCCACAGTGATTGAAACAATATTACAGTGATGAACACAGGAAGCTTACCTGGATGCTCCTCTGATGTAGATGCTGTGGCACCCACTTCCAGGATATATGGGGTGATGGATGCTTGGGAGCTGGTGGCTGATCTCAGGTTGCCAGGAATTCCTCTGTGACTGAGAGTAGTTATTCTGTAGCAGGCCCTCCACTGGTGGCAGCATGGTCTCTGGCCACAGTCACTGCCATTTGCCATGCAGCATTGACCATATCTGTGTCCCGGTGTTGTACCTGCTCGTAGGTCCTGTTGTGTTGGCCTATTTGGTTGACTACCATGATGAGGCCAGCCCGCAATGCTGTACATTGGTCACAATGTTGGCGACTCCTGGAGAGCATAATGTTATGATGCAGTCTGATGCCATCCAGGATAACATTATTTTCAGTGTCTTTAAATGGTGGGTGTCTCATTCGATACATCCTTCCTGAAAGACAACAAGAGGGGAACACATCACAGGATCAGATACGTAGACATCCACTATGTACAGACCCTGCACAACCAAAATGGTCTGCACAATCCACTGCTACCTCCCACAGCATACCCTGCAGTCTATCAAGACACTACATGTGTGTCTATCACCAACATAGTGACAATACCAATTATGTCCCTGTGTGCCGTGACAGATTCTGCTGTATGTCTCCATACCCATCAATTCCATCTACTGTGGTGTGTCCTCTATGAGCAAAGTCCCACTACTATGTCATACAGCCACTGTCAGACAAATAGGTGTGTGTTATTACAACTATATGGGGACAGTCCAACAACAGCAGTGTGCCACAATGACAGACAGCAATGCAAACCTGATGTAGTATATCTTCCCTATAGGCATCATACCTCTCCAGTTTGTGGAATGTGTACGTGTGCCTGATATATGTGGCCCTTTTGGCACAAACATGTGGATGTCCAACAAACAGTTGACCAATAATTTGTGGTTGTTGTCAGAATATTGAGAATCTAGCTGTCACACGCCAGACCCCTCAGACAACACTTATGCTACAGTAATATCTGTTAGTCTATTCATAGTCTTGCTTTGTATGGCCAATAAGTACACTATGTCACTGAGTTCAGGCCTGTGTCCCCCCACTAATAATGGCTATGACCTGAATTCCTGCTGTAGGGGTTGACAGGTATGTTAGCTATATCTCTCAAGTAATGAGGTATGAATGTCAACAAAACAGTGACCTAGCCAGAGTACATCAAGGACAGTCAGGGACACATTTCCAATGTCTGAACTATATCCACAGACTGAGAGGAGCTGACTAACAGTACATCATGTGATATTACAGCTGTATCCACCCTTACTTACTGTCAATATGTCTAACTCAGAATCCACTAGCTTTCCTACATGAGTCGACTCTTGTAGGAGGGATTAAGAAGGCCAGAGATGTGATTTTATTCAAAGCAGGCACAGTTGAGAGGCATGCCTGTATCTCTTGGACAGCAGAGTATCAACAACATGTCAATGCCATAAATGTACTACAGGCCTACTGTTGTAATCCCTATTCCCCATACCTCCATCCTCCTATCTGCATCTCATTGTATGGGGACATGTATTACATACCTGGTAGAGTGATGCAATATTTTTTGAACAGATCCTCTGCAAACAGCTTGCTAAACCATAGTCTGTCTGAGTAAAGCAACATACAGACCTATTCCCCAGAGGCAGTTGATTGCCTTTTGTAGGTAATGCTCGTTAACAGGTAATTTCCTGTGCACCACACTGTGGCTCAGAACTGCTAATTGCATACAAAACAGCTGGGTTGCACTTTCATTAGCCAATGGCATGGCACCGCATTGCAATATTTATGGCCTTCATGTAGGCCTTGGTCCCTTTCTTAGTCTTTGAGATGGACATTAGTGAGGTGGGGAGACTTCAGCATCACAGAGGGTAGGTACAAATACTGTCTGTTGTTCAGATTTATGAGGTATGTCCACAGCTTTACATGATATGTTTGGCCATTGTCCCATGACATTGAGATTATTTGGCAGTTCAGTGGTAGACATTGTGAGTTGAGGTCAGTAGGGGGGAGAGACATGTGAGTGTCAGATGTCATACCCATCAGAATATGCATGCTGATGCCGTAGCTGCTATTCAATCAGCTTAGTATATTTGTAGGGGAAAACTGTGAAGCATATCCCTGTTGCATGATCCCTCCCTTATGTAGGTTTTGTCTGAATCCCTTGTTCTAGGTGGTTGTGAAGCATGGTAGGTCTGTAGCAGCTAGCTTAAGATACAGCTAATGCTGCAGCCTTGGACACATGGGGGGGGGACTGTGAACTCTTTGCTGGACAGCAAGCTGTACATGTAACTGAGGCAGCAGTGTGAGGTCTGTCATCACAGCAGAGGCAGGATAAGGCTAACCTTTACAGTCCAATCAAGGCATGTGCTTAAAGTACATCTGATATATAACAGTGCCAATCACAGAGTAGTAGGCAACATATAGCTCAACTATATGAATATGCGTAGTGTGTCCCTACCTATGGGCCTCTGACTTGCAAACATGGGTAGCACTTAAATCAGTAGCAACAACCTGTGTGGGTTAAAAATGCATAACTCTGTCATTACTTGCTGTGTTCACAAGAATGTAACTGAAGTGCAACACACTGGATTCGAAACCTGGACTGTAGGTGGCAAAATACACTACATGTAAGGCATTTAACAGACTGAGCTACTGAGTCAGTGTTGCAGCAGGTGTATTTGCAAGATATATGTGCATACATACAGTTTGTGACACACTTGGCATCCATCAGTATGTGCATGGCTTTCAAAGGCAGCTGTTGTGCAGCATGGTTCCAGATGTACACATGTACTTTCCCATCACTGCCTTAGCAGGTGTGACTGAAGATGTTGCTGATAAAAGGGTAATTTACCTGCTATCCCAGTCCTCATATACAGCCATTATTACTTATTTGGCTGTGTGCTGGTGTACTTTTTACATCAGAGTCCCAGGGACACTCCCATTTTCCCATCAGATGTACTTGCAGTCTGTCAGTGGCAATCAGTTTATTTTTCTGAATACACCACCTTCAGTTAAGAGCTGAGTCACCTAGTGGGCTAATGCACTATGCTATAGTTGACAGGGGCCTGTGTTTGAGACTTGGCAGGGGTGATTATTTTGCACTGTCAGAAACACATAAGATCATTAAGGTACTTCAAAGCACATTTAACTGGGTTTACATGGGTTGGCATGATGTGTCTCTTAGCTCTGTGCAAACCTGAACTAAAAAATTAAAAAGAAATGAAAAACGGGATGATAGGGCAGTAGTGAAATGGGGGCAAGCAGGGTGAAAAACATGCAAAAAGGCAGGTAGAAATGTGAAGGAAAGCTGTAGGAAAAACCATAGATTTCAATTTCGTGTACAGCAGCAGTTGTGCATTTCTACAGATTTTGAACATGAATTTAGACCCTCAAACCCCAGCAAGAGGGCTGAAGACAACATAAATGTGTTTTCAAACCAATTGGACTTAATTAGTTGCATCCAGTGGACACATGTGTGAAATGGAGAGTTACGTATGGGTGATATTTGTTTTGTGGGACAAGTGCCCATTTTTTTAAGGAGAGAGTGGAATGTTGGGGAAGTTATATAGGTATGCATGGGGAAGTACATGGGGTAGGAGAAGTTGCATTTGCTGACAGACAAGACAGCATACAGGGTCAGTGTGTGACACATGAGGGTGGTAAACACCTTGGATGGGGTGGGAGTTGTGGAATCAGAACTGCATGTACCACCAGACAGCAGCAGCACGACTGAGATCCCCACCCATAGGCAGTCAACACTGCTCCTTCATTGCCCTGAAGATGGCTGTGCTGGAGGTTGGGCACCAGGGCCACCAGGCCCCATCAGGTTGTCAAGTATGCCCTCAATCCAGTGCAGGTGTTGTTCATAGCTCCTATGCACAATCCTGCTCACTATGGCTGGTAGGTGATAATTGGTGACCAATGCCCCTCCACCACTGCTCCCAGGGGGGATGGGCCCCATCCCCTGAGGCCCGTTCCACCCAAGCGTGGTGCAGGACAAGTGGAGGGGACACCACCACCTTGGGTCCCAGATGCGCTGGTACACAGTGCCATGGCCGGCTGAGATGGGATAGGTTGGAGCAGCAGGAACTGACCTACCTTGTCATCCTCTGGTAACAGAGGTTTAGCAATGTGTATAGGTTAGTTATGAACAAAACATTTTGTTGGTTATAACAGCATGCCAGAACATTGCAGATAACCTAGTAACATTTCAGTGCATATTATATAGAACACAACAATAAATGATGGATTTGCTCACCTGTGCGGGGGATACCTGCAGCACTGGTGAGATTGCATGCCAGCCAGTCCAAGGCCTCCGCCTTGCACTCCAAACCATGAAACTGTCCCTGCAGCCAGTCATATTGGTCTTTAATGAGGAGTCCAACCTGGACTCCAGAATGGCCCACAGCTGCACGCGGAAGCATGCACCCTCTCCATAGCCAGCCATACTTACTGCACAGTTCAAACTCCAAATGGTTCTGCAGTATTCCTGCCTATTGCACTTAATATACCCTGTTTTCCCACCCTTTAACACCATTACACAATATTTAAAAATGTGACACTTCGCTTCGCACTGCACAAACCAGCTCAGCAGAGCTGAGCAGTGCTGAAACTGGCAATGCTTAGAAATGCTTGGCATTGCTTAGCAGTGCACAAACCAACTAAGCAAAGCCAAGTGAAGCCAAGCACAAGTAAGCACTGCCAAGCAGTGCCAAGCACTGCCTAAACATATATTGTTTAAGCAGTGCTTAGCAAAGCTTAGCAACACTTAGCAGAGCTTAGATGAGAGCTGTGGATCATAATTTAAAAATAATTGACATAATTTATATTTAGAAAATTAATGCTTAAATTTCCTTCCATGTATGCAACCCCCACACCTGCTGCTACTATAAGGCTGTCACTGTATCCCTTTGGCTATGTGGATAAGTTGAATGCCACTATACTTTTACATATACCCCTCAGCAAACTTTAAGCACTGCTGTGCACAGTGCTGCACAAACCCACTAAGCTATGCTTAAATTTGATGTTTGAATCACAAACTAAATGCATCTGGTTTCTATTTTTAGATGTCTGGCACATATCAATTGCTGCACACTGCTCTGTGCAAACTTAAAAAAAATGACATCTGAGGAAAAGTTAGTAACATGCTGCCTACACTGATTCAATAACCATATTCCATGCTCTCCCTCAGCAAAGTGCCATCATTAATATGCATTGCACACTACCGAGGGGGATCCACATACACGGCCATGGTACCTTCCGTGTAAGCTCTACACTATGCCTACATGAATTTTATTAAATCTGGGGGACAGTCTTTTGAGACCTCTTCTTATAGAGCTCTCATTCACTATATAAAATTAACCACCCAGAAAACAAGGTGTAATATGAATAGCTAAATGTAATTATATCCAATGCAATTTATTCAAAGTCAGATTATGGCCCATACATAGTAGTTCAGTCTGTTGAACTGCAGTTCATGTGTAGAGCCATAAATTGTACCTCTTGAAGATGAACATTTCAACATGTTAGCTAAGTCAGTGCAAGTAGATAAAGACTGACTGGAAGATGCAACTTTAGACATCTTCTTCTTTTGTCCCTAGCTAGCAGCCAGCAGAGGTGGTTGACCCCATTGTAGGTATGCTGCTGTGGGTGCCACTGGACTCTGGACTTTCTTCATGATGTCTTTCCATGCTGCTCATTCTATGGCAATGTTTTTGGCCTCCTGTAGGTTGAGTCATGGGCTTCTCAGGTGCTCTTCAACCTGTTTAGCCCATTTTGTTTTTGGTGCAGATTTGTGAACTCTTTAGTTCTTGGAGCGGTCTCTTCATAATAGTCTGTATGGCAAGCTGCAGGTGTCCATCCTGCACATGTGTCCAAACCAGCGCAGCCTCCTGTTCTGGATCTGTTTGCTGATCATTGGCTGCTGATCACATTTGGTCCAGATGCTGTCATTTCTAATGTGGTTATGAAGTGAGATTCTCATGATTTGGTGCAGGCATTGCATTTGAAAAACCTAAAGCTTGTTTAGGTCTGGCTTGAGGAAGATCCATGTTTCAGATGCATAAAGCATAACTGGCCAGATCACTGCCAGAAAAGATGAATCTTGGTGGTGATAGAGATGTTTGTCCTCTTCCATAGACATCACCTGAATGAGGCAAATGCTGTGGTGACTTGTCCAATCCTGCTATGGACTTCAGCTGTAATGCCACCTTCTTCTCCTCAACCAGTGAACCCAGATTCTTGAATTCTTGTGTTTTTCTGATCTGAACTCCTCTGAGATGGATGGCGGCTTGTGACCCATCAGTTTCTGTCACTTTGGTCTTGTCTGTGTTTATCTGTAGCCCGTGTGATTATGTGATGTGGGTGATGTCATAGAGGATACCTGTGGCCTCAGCAGGACTGTATGAGAAAATGGTTCTGTCATCGGTGAACATCAGGTCAGTCACACAATGGGTTCATCGTACTGGACTCTGTTCCTGCCATCAAATACTGTCATGATGGCATCTGCCACTATGATGAGCAGCAGTGGAGAGACCACATCCCCTTGATGGACCACAGTCTGGATTGTAAGCTTTTCATGACAGTTCTTTCTCAATGCACACCTGGCTGGATGAACCATTGTACAACATTTGAAGGAGTCTGATGATTTTTTTCAGTATGTGTTCAGTCTCCAATGTCTTCCACAGGGCAGGCCAGTGGGTACAGTCAAATATAGACTTGAAATCAATAAAGATGATAACTATAAGTTGACCAAACTGGATTTTTTTCTCCATTACCTGACTTTAGATATAAGCATGGGACATCCAGAGGTGAAAAACATCGCTTTATATTGTATGGTACTGCGATAAGACTAAGGGTAAATTAGCATTGTACATGTAAATATGAGGAGTATAGTGTATGGTATTGGTGATAAGACTAAGGATACATTAGCACTGTAGATTTGTAAATATGAGGAGTATAGTATATGGTACCGGTGAAGACTAAGAGTACATTAGAATTGTATGTGTAAATATGAGGAATATAGTGTATGGCACTGGTGATAAGACTAAGGGTACATTAGCACTGTACATTTGTAAATATGAGGAGTATAGTGTATGGTACTGGTGATAAGACTAAGGGTGCATTAGCACTGTACATTTGTAAATATGAGTAGTATAAGTTCATAGGTTCATAGAGTCATAAGTGTTTACTAGGCTAATGACCACAAGGGCCTTTTTAAGCCTAGCCATGCATCTCAAATCTCTGACAAGTTCTGATATGCTTGATAAATGTAAGCATGGGCCTGGGAGATGAAACATTTGCAGGTTACATGTTTACATTAGAAACATTGGTGCCAAACCAGGGATGAATTTCCCATTTCCCATCCAATTGTCCAAGTTGCACTTGAATTGGGTTAGGGAGGAACTCTGCTTCACATGGATAGGGAGCCTGTTCCATAGACAGGATAATCTCTGGGATACATACCTATCTCTCCAGCAGGTCTTATTTATATCACAGGCAAGGTTCAAATCTTTGGAACAGGTAATTCTGGCACTGTTTGTTTTGTGGACATACAGGAGCTCCATCAGAGTGGGGTCTGACAATGCCCTGTATGCCAGGCATAGATCTCCCCTCAAAAGCCTGTATAGTGTACGGTACTGGCGATAAGACTAAGGGTACATTAGCACTGTACATGTAAATATGAGGAGTATAGTGTATGGTACTGGCGATAAGACTAAGGGTACATTAGTAGTGTACATGTAAATATGAGGAGTATAGTATATGGTACTGGTGATAAGACTAAGGATACATTAGCATTGTATGTTTGTAAATATGAGGAGTATAGTGTATGGCACTGGTGATAAGACTAAGGGTACATTAGCACTGTACATGTAAATATGAGGAGTATAGTGTATGGTACTGGCGATAAGACTAAGGGTACATTAGCACTGTACATGTAAATATGAGGAGTATAGTGTATGGTACTGGCGATAAGACTAAGGGTACATTAGCAGTGTACATGTAAATATGAGGAGTATAGTGTATGGCACTGGTGATAAGACTAAGGGTACATTAGCACTGTACATGTAAATATGAGGAGTTTAGTGTATGGTACTGGTGATAAGACTAAGGATACATTAGCATTGTATGTTTGTAAATATGAGGAGTATAGTGTATGGCACTGGTGATAAGACAAAGGGTAAATTAGCATTGTACATGTAAATATGAGGAGTACAATGTACGGTACTGGTGATAAGACTAAGGGTACATTAGCATTGAACATGTAAATATGAGGATATGCTTGTGGAGCCTTTCACTGTGGACCTTCACAGTCTTTTATCAACACAAATCCTGGTCAGTAGAAGGCTCTCACTGAGATCTTTAGCTGAACAGTCAACTTCTGACTACTACATAAACTGCAAAAGGGTACATACAATGAAAGGTTTTCTGGAAAGTTTAGACTAATTTACATGGTAGCATGCAACCATTAGGTGGTGCCCACAAAACACCACCATTACAAGATGATGACTGCTGACTGTATGGGCAGTGACTCACTGCTGATAATGTAAGAATTTCTTCTGTTCTATGTAGTACAATTGATTAATGCATCTCAATAGCAAGAGGACCAGGAATATTCTGGAATATTTCCCACTGATCTAACTTGTAAATGCACTGGTTATACATTGACATGAAGTGGTCTTACTACTTCAGAATGCAGTTTTTTGAACTGGTAACTCATTGCAGTCTGTTCACACATTACACCAACCCCGTGATTAAATAAGCCATTTTTTTCCATGCAGGAAGAGTGCAGCAGCTCCTGCACAGAATACGGCTGCCAAGTGATCCAGTAAACAAGGCTGGAAGTGTGCATGAGCCTGCTAGCACTATTCCTGCACAGACACCACTAAATTATGCTAATTACCTCATTTGCTGGTAAAAAACATGCAAATGAGGTGAATTAGTGATTCATGAAGCAGGCAGGCATCTGTGCAAGAACAATGTGAGGTGCAGAAATGTATTTGCTTACTAACTGAGTATATTTCTGCAAAAATCAAAATGGAGGCATGGCAGCTCAAAGTATACCATGTATTATAATCATTTAGCATGCCAATGGCCAAAAATATGGCCATTGGCATGGAAAAGACTTGCAAAATTATAAAAATCAAAGTTTATTTTTTATGGCCGATTTCAGCCATTAAAGCATAGGGCAGCAGTGCGGAAATGGGATCGTGTCGAAATAAATGTAAAAAGACAATTTTAAGTGACATCTGCATTTTGCCATTATAGTGTATGGCATGCAGAATCAAAACAATAACAGGTAACTCTGGTTGCTAAGGAGGAAGGCTGTGGTGTAGTGGTGTAACCAAGAACTAAGGCAGTGGGGTATGCAAATGGGCAAATTTTACTGAATCACTAAATGGGAGACCATTCTTTCGCTGCACCTAACCATGTAGGAGCTACAAGGCAGTGGTGTAAGCAGGAGAAGCAGCTGACATGAAAATGGTGTGTGTCATGCTTGGTGTAAGCACATTGGAGCTCCATCACTCCCATTTGAGCTTAGCTAAGCACAGTTAAGCAAGGGGTGTGTGTCTGAGGCTTTATTGACTTATTCCATGAAATGAAGAGCATGTTCACATCCAGGGGAGGGCCATTTCTTCTTCAGAGTGTTTACATTTAGCTAAATGGGTGTGTGCTGCACACACCGGGTCTAAAACAACAACAAAACAAAACAAAACAAAACAAAAAAAAAACAAACAAAAAAATGGAAATAACAGAACTGTTTACATTTGGGTAGCGGGTTTGTGCTCCATGCCTAGGGGGTTATAAGGGGCAGAAATGTGAAGGGAAAAAAAAGGTAAATAGCAGAATAAAATTAATCAAGTAAAAATAAAACAGCAGGCAGGTGGAATGTATCATAGCCAGCCAATCATACAGGCAGCATCTGCAACACAACACCTTTTAGTCTGTTTTTTCTCCACAAACTCTGCACCATTGGTGTGCACACTCTGGGGAATTTTAACCTATAAAGTTTTAGGGGTTGCTGTCACTTTGATACATCAGTATGTGATAGAGGCTGAGGGCGTTGAGGAGGATAATGCTGACAACCGCCCCAGACTGAGGAGGAGAATAGTGTTCAGACCCATGGTAACCAACCAGGGGCTACATGAGCTAGAGATAGTAGAGCACTACAAGGTGGACAGGGACATACTTCAACAAGTCATCGAGCTGTGTTGGTCTCACCTCAGACCCAGAGCCAACAGAGGGGAACCCATCCCAGTGGATACCAAGGTATTTGTAGCCTTAAGAATACTTGTTACAGGTACTTTCCAAAGACCTACTGGGGACATCATGGGGATCTCACAGGCATCTGCATCCAGGGCAGTCCACCAGTTCCTGGATGCCAAGCTACCACATGCCTGTGAGGACATTTACTTCCCCAGCACCCACGAGGAGTGGATCAGCAATATGCGCCTCTTCCACCATGTAGCAGACCAACCAGAGGTACTGGGTGCCATAGACTGCACATACATCTACATCAAAGCATGACCTGGTGAGCAGGGTAGGGTCTACCTAATCCATAAGAGCTTCCACTCCATCAATTGCCAGGTCGTGTGCAATGCTCAGGGCATTATCATTAATGTGTGCGGTGGCAGCCCTGGAAGGTATCACAACTCCCACATCTAGCATTCCTCACAGCTGTATCAGGTATTTGCAAGGGGGGACATCCCATATGGCCATCTGGTGGGGTATGCTGGCTATACACTGGAGCTGTGGATGATGACACCAATCAGAAATACACACACACCCACTCACGAATGCCATAATGAGGCACACACACAAACCAGGATCATTATAGAGCATGTGTTTGGGATGCTGAAGTCACAGTTTCACTGCCTTGACATATCTGGTGGAGCCTTGCAGTACTCTCCAGCCACATGTGCACATATGTTCATAGCATGTGCCACACTACACAATATGATCCTGCGGAAAGAGCTGCAGCAGGAACAGCATGAGGAAGGGCCACACAGCCCTCCACCATTGCCAAGGTCCCTACAGGCACAGAGGGACTCAGAGGAGGAACCCCCTGAGCCAGCTACTATAGGGAGACAGAGGCATGCCCAGTATTCCCTGGCCTTGGCAAAGAGGCAATGCGTAGCACACACACTGACACTCTAGGCACCCAGGGACTGACACCTCTCTCTGACTCACACACACAGTAAAATGGATGACACACACATCACGCTACCTGTAAATTACCATGTATAGGCAGTGTACTGCATGCATCTGACATAGGCAGTTCTCAAGCTCTGTCCTCACAGCTGCTACAAGCACAAGATAAATCAGTCTTCTTAACAATAAATGAATCTATTAGTATATTCTGGTAGCATATCTATGGTAATGCTGCATGCATGCTAGGGAATGGGGTGGCCTACTGGGATAGCAGCAGACAACTGACAGCTATGTGGGACACCAGGAAATATTTGCACAATACTGGCTTCCCCAAACTATGCAGTAGTACCCAAGGTGATGAATCCCACTGTGGTATACGTAGGGGGCCAACTAACTGGGAGGTCATTGGTCACAGGCATGGATGTTAGCTTGGGGGTCCCATGCTCACCCCTCAGCCCCACCCAGCAAGTCAGCTATAGAAAAACATAAAGAAATGTCTGGCAAAGGCCCACAAATGGCAACAGTGATGAAATACCCCCTACAGACTTACACAGTGATAGCACAGCAGGTCTTGCAGTTGTAGTAAGGCTCTGAAGGGTAAGAAGTCTGAAACTCAAATTATGCCATTACAATCTGACCTGTGGTCCTTAGTGATATGCCTCCAGTCTCCAAGACAGGGCAGAATACTATGCTAAATGAAGCCAAAATGTAAAGCAAATATCAGCACAGTCTGTGCAAATGTGTACAGTTGACAGGTGTGCCCATCCCCCACATTCCCATAGAAATGCAGTAACATGTATGTTCACAGGGAAATAGCAGCAGAGCACACATTGCCAGGGCTGTCCCAATCAACATGATAACTTGTTGCATGTCCACAATATGCAGGGGTCATTGAGCTATGTATATGTGTGGTTAATACTGTCAGGATGTGGCCAGCACTTACTCCTGGCTGTTGTGTTGTAGTGGCCTAGGTACAGTATTGTCTTTGACAGGGCCATGTTCCAAGAACTCCACTGCCAAGTATTCTGCATGTGTGATGTCCACAACCCTGTGTGCGATATAAAGGCATGTAGCCCACCCACATCAGAATTACAAATACATAACAACAGCCATTGTGGCCAAAGCCTGTGACCGGACTACAGAAGGACAAAGAGACACACATAAAGGGAAGAAGCACCACTGGCCAGACAAATGGAGAATGTGCACATCAGAACAGATTGTGCAGTAACATAGGTGCCATGCAGTGTAAGGGGTCAGTAAACATCATCTGCAAATACACAACACATACCCATGTAAGTGGAGGTCCGCAACAAAACAAAACACAAGTAATGGACACCTCAGAGGCAAAAATCACATGAGAACACCACAAACCTACACACCACAGACCAAGTAGAGTCTACACACCAGGGTTTTGCAAACACTAAGGCCTTACCCCAAACCCCAAACACCTACCCTACACAGGCTAAGAGAACTGTCCCTCTACCCCTTTCCTTACAGACTCTGCTGAGGTGACCCCTGTCTGGCATACAAAGCGATCCAAACCCTGCCTTGATGGGACTGTTTCACATCTGGAACTCAAGGCCCACTCCATCAACCTGTAGGCCCAGCACTAACCTGGGCTGTGATATCAGTATGGCTTGTTGGTGTGACAGATACATGTGCCACACACTCCGCCATCTGTGGAATACAATCCTTGTCAACAGCAACTCAAGTGCCTCAATACCCCTAGTGATGTGCGCCCTGTATAACTGCATGGGAAACACAAAATACAGTCCTGTAATCCCACCTGTGTCCCTGCTGGTCAGGGGCTCTGTGTGTTGATATGCCATAACATGGGCTACACTCTTGTCTGGGTGGGTCATAAGGGCTGCAGAGCCAATAGCCTACTAACATCATAGCAACCTATCGACCAATACACAACTGTCTGTCAGTGGTTCACCACATTACTCTGTACTGCCCTGCCACTGACATACCTGGAAGTCACAGTGCTATATGGAATATACTGCACATATAATGGACATCACTGCACAGTAGAATGCACTCTGTATCCAAACCCATACCTCCCAAACTCTGACAGCAAGACATCTGGATAAGGTCATAAATAAAAGTGGGACAAAGGCACAATGATGGGCACGTGTTGTAAATATTGCCCTTACATACTGAGAAAGTTGGTAGGATAAGGGGTTTTGCATTAGCAGGAATTGTCCGAAGGTTATGAAGTTTGAAACACTAATGTCTGTGAATATTTTTTAATGTCAGTCTTCAATTATATGCAACTAACTTGCCATAAAAACACAAGTTTATGTAGACGGGATGAAACTTCTAGACAAACACACCTGGACAATCTGCCAAAGAATGTACAGTTGAGAGGTATGGCTACACCAGGAAATGACTTTTCAGGTAAGACGAATACCACACAAGCAGGAGATCCCCAGCCAGTATATCACCAAGTTGCTGGACTGTTTACACAGCTTCATCAGTCAACTGGCTGTAGCCACACCTCTCAAAAGGCAGTTTTGGTCAATAATGTGTATAGTCAGTCTCATAATATTGGTCTGTGCATCATACATCTTGTATTCCTCTGATAAAGCACTGTGATGATCTGAGGATATCTGTCACTATGTAATGATACAATACATTGCAGTATCAGACTTCAGATATGTCAGAAATTGACTTCTAAAACAAATTCAGTTGTTGTTGTGTCTTTCGGCTTTTCCCGGTTAGGGGTCGCCACAGCGGAACTCCGGTCCGCTAATGATTGGCAGTAGATTTTTACATACCGAGTTGCCAGCTCTGACACACAACCTTCAATGAAGGTACACCCATTCACGCATGTCTCCACACAGAAGACGCTCTAGCTGAGAATCGAACAGGACAATGTCTTACTGTGAGGCGACAACGCTACTGCAGCACCAAACAAACTCAGTACCACTAGGAAAGTCCTGTTTACTTTTGAGAAGTATGGCTGTAGCACACAAAACCCCGGAGCGGAGTACACCTATCTGTGGAATGGAGTCCCACTCTCACTATAGAAGGTCACACTGGGTATGGTCCTACACATAGAGAATCACAGGCCATGTGGGAACCCACATCGGACTATATAATTGTATTGTGCATATATGTCTTTGCATACAGACAGCTATGTACACCTTAACTGTCTCTGCACACACCCATCAGACAGGAGTACCCTTGGCTAGCTGTAGGTGGCCCTTATGTGATATATCTGCATCTGTTGTGTGTGACGCACAGACATATATATGGGCAACAGATAACAATATATCAAGCATACACACACATAGACATTGGAATGAGAGAGGCAGACAGTGATAGAGAGAGAGAGAGAGACACACACAGGTGGACACACACACAGAATGAGCCAAACACACAGATACACTGAATGGCATAGAGTGATGTCCTGTTGCGGTCAGTGGCATACCGGTTGTAACCAGTCTCATGTGCCTGCATGAAGGCAAGCTCCATTGTGTAATAGTACTGAGGTGGGGGTTATAATATCACATCACCTGCCTGTGTGTGTGCGTGTGTGTGTGTGTGTGTGTGTGTGTGTGTGTGTGTGTGTGTGTGTGTCTGTAGGTGTAAGTATTAGGAGGCTGTTCCCACTCAGTACACTTCCCATTGCCCTACTTCACAAGATCTGCTGCTGTCATTCACATTTGAGGTACCATTGGACACTTCTTAGCACTATAAGCTCTATAGTGTGTGCAATAACTGTGTAACACTGTAGAACAAACAACTAGATAGGTAGTGGTTCTAATAGATAAGTAGGGGTTCTAATCTCAGTCCTGGCAAATGTGAGTGTGTTAAAGTGTGTGTAGGTGAAACAGTTTTAGACCATTCCCACACAGTACACTTCCCAGTGCTCCACTTAAGCAGTCCTGCTGATGTCATCCCCCTTAGAAGTACCTTTGCACAGCCCCAGTCCTATAAGCTCCATGGCATGTGCAATAACTATGTAACAGTATAGTACCAATAACTAGATAGGCAAGGGTTCCACTCCCAGTTCTGGCCAATGTGTGTATATGTGTGTGTGAGTACGTATATTTATAGGATGATGTATTTTGAGGACTTCCCCACCAACCACACTTCCCCATGCCCTACTTTAGCAGTCCTGCTGATATTGCCCTTATAAGTACCTTTGCACAGCCCCAGCCCTATAAGCTCATGGCGCATGCAATAACTATGTAACAGTATAGTACAAATAGATAGACAGGCAGGGGTTTTATTCCCAGTTCAGGCAAATGTGTGTGTGTATAAGTGTGTGTAATTTTGTAGGCTGAAGTATTTTGAGGACTTTTCCACCCAGTACACATCCCAGTGCCCATCTTTAGCAGTCCTGCTGATGCCATTCACCTTGGAAGTACCTTTGTGCACTTGTCAGCCCTGTAAGCTCTGCAGCATGTGTAATAACTGCATAACACTATAATACAAATAACAAGATAGGCAGCAGTTCTATTTTCAAGTCTGGCAAATGTGTGTGTGTGTTTATAACTGTATGTACAAGCATTTATACGTGTGTATGTTTGTAGGCTGAAGCATTTTGTGGACTTTCCTACCCACAACACTTCCCAGTGCCCTATTTTAGCAGTCCTGCTGATGCCATTGCCCTTAGAGGTACCTTTGGACAGCACTCAGCCCTCTAAGCTCCATGGTGAGTATAATATTCAAGTAACAGTACAGTACAGATAATGTAATAAGCAGGGTTTCTACACTCAATTATGCCAAATGCATGTGTGTGAAGGTGTGTGTATGTTTTTAATGTAATGTATTTTGATGGCCTTCCCACCCAATACATTTCCCATTGCCATACTTTACAAGGTCTCTTGATGTAATCACCTTAGACATACCTTGCAACACTGTTAAATACTATAAGCTCTGTGGCGCATGCTATAACTGCATAACACTGCAGTGCACATAACTAGATAGGTAGGGGTTCTTAACTCAATACTGGCAACTGTGTGTGTGTGTGTGTGTGTGTGTGTGTGTGTGTGTGTGTGTGTGTGTGTGTGTGTGGCATATATGGGTGAGAATCATATCTACTGGGGTTTGGGTTATACCATTTTGAGGTGTGTACCACCCAGTAAATGTCCCATTGTCCTTCTTTACAGGGCCTGCTGATGTCATTCACCTTAGATGTACCTGTATACACTTGCCAGCCCTCTAAGCTCTGTGACATGTGCAATAACTGCCTAATACTATAATGGGAATACTTAGATATGTAGAGGTTCTAATCTCAATACCGACAACTATAGTATTTTGTGTGAAGCATATCCCGTGTGGCTGTTGTGTGTGTAGGTTATACCATTTTAAGGCCTGTTGACCCCTACCCACGACATCACTTTAAAGACCCTGTTAATGGCATCTGCCGCACATGCACCATGTAACACTATACAGCCCATACCAGTCATTTGTACAGATGTACATGGGATATCCATGTTTGCAAACTATATGTGGTCTGTGCCCCCTCACAATGAGCATTCCTGTAATATCCTTGCCAAATATTTCAGTTACCATACTGACACTTGCCAGAATCAAACATCATACCTGACTGACCCATCATGCTGATACAAAGTCTGTCAGTCTATCACTTGTGCAGGTTTGTAGGAGCACATGATGGGCACGTGTTGTAAATATTGCTCTTACATACTGAGAAAGTTGGTAGGATAAGGGGTTTTGCATTAGCAGGAATTGTCCGAAGGTTATGAAGTTTGAAACACTAATGTCTGTGAATATTTTTTAATGTCAGTCTTCAATTATATGCAACTAACTTGCCATAAAAACACAAGTTTATGTAGACGGGATGAAACTTCTAGACAAACACACCTGGACAACCTGCCAAAGAATGTATAGTTGAGAGGTATGGCTACACCAGGAAATGACTTTTCAGGTAAGACGAATACCACACAAGCAGGAGATCCCCAGCCAGTATATCACCAAGTTGCTGGACTGTTTACACAGCTTCATCAGTCAACTGGCTGTAGCCACACCTCTCAAATGGCAGTTTTGGTCAATAATGTGTATAGTCAGTCTCATAATATTGGTCTGTGCATCATACATCTTGTATTCCTCTGATAAAGCACTGTGATGATCTGAGGATATCTGTCACTATGTAATGATACAATACATTGCAGTATCAGACTTCAGATATGTCAGAAAATGACTTCTAAAACAAATTCAGTTGTTGTTGTGTCTTTCGGCTTTTCCCGGTTAGGGGTCGCCACAGCGGAACTCCGGTCCGCTAATGATTGGCAGTAGATTTTTACATACCGAGTTGCCAGCTCTGACACACAACCTTCAATGAAGGTACACCCATTCACGCATGTCTCCACACAGAAGACGCTCTAGCTGAGAATCGAACAGGACAATGTCTTACTGTGAGGCGACAACGCTACTGCAGCACCAAACAAACTCAGTACCGCTAGGAAAGTCCTGTTTACTTTTGAGAAGTATGGCTGTAGCACACAAAACCCCGGACCGGAGTACACCTATCTGTGGAATGGAGTCCCACTCTCACTATAGAAGGTCACACTGGGTATGGTCCTACACATAGAGAATCACAGGCCATGTGGGAACCCACATCGGACTATATAATTGTATTGTGCATATATGTCTTTGCATACAGACAGCTATGTACACCTTAACTGTCTCTGCACACACCCATCAGACAGGAGTACCCTTGGCTAGCTGTAGGTGGCCCTTATGTGATATATCTGCATCTGTTGTGTGTGACGCACAGACATATATATGGGCAACAGATAACAATATATCAAGCATACACACAGATAGACATTGGAATGAGAGAGACAGACAGTGATAGAGAGAGAGAGAGACACACACAGGTGGACACACACACAGAATGAGCCGCACACACAGATACACTGAATGGCATAGAGTGATGTCCTGTTGCGGTCAGTGGCATACCGGTTGTAACCAGTCTCACGTGCCTGCATGAAGGCAAGCTCCATTGTGTAATAGTACTGAGGTGGGTGTTATAATATCACATCACCTGCCTGTGTGTGTGTGTGTGTGTGTGTGTGTGTGTGTGTGTGCGTGTGTGTGCGTGTGTGTGTGTGTCTGTAGCTGTAAGTATTAGGAGGCTGTTCCCACTCAGTACACTTCCCATTGCCCTACTTCACAAGATCTGCTGCTGTCATTCACATTTGAGGTACCATTGGGCACTTCTTAGCACTATAAGCTCTATAGTGTGTGCAATAACTGTGTAACACTGTAGAACAAACAACTAGATAGGTAGGGGTTCTAATAGATAAGTAGGGGTTCTAATCTCAGTCCTGGCAAATGTGAGTGTGTTAAAGTGTGTGTAGGTGAAACAGTTTTAGACCATTCCCACACAGTGCACTTCCCAGTGCTCCACTTAAGCAGTCCTGCTGATGTCATCTCCCTTAGAAGTACCTTTGCACAGCCCCAGTCCTATAAGCTCCATGACATGTGCAATAACTATGTAACAGTATAGTACCAATAACTAGATAGGCAAGGGTTCCACTCCCAGTTCTGGCAAATGTGTGTCTATGTGTGTGTGAGTACGTATATTTATAGGATGATGTATTTTGAGGACTTCCCCACCAACCACACTTCCCCATGCCCTACTTTAGCAGTCCTGCTGATATTGCCCTTAGAAGTACCTTTGCACAGCCCCAGCCCTATAAGCTCATGGCGCATGCAATAACTATGTAACAGTATAGTACAAATAGATAGACAGGCAGGGGTTTTATTCCCAGTTCTGGCAAATGTGTGTGTGTATAAGTGTGTGT
Organism: Protopterus annectens; assembly: GCF_019279795.1. Lineage (NCBI taxonomy): Eukaryota > Metazoa > Chordata > Ceratodontiformes > Protopteridae > Protopterus > Protopterus annectens. The sequence goes on along the minus strand of NC_056751.1, from coordinate 682,163,689 downwards.
AATTTTGTAGGCTGAAGTATTTTGTGGACTTTTCCACCCAGTACACATCCCACTGCCCATCTTTAGCAGATCTGCTGATGCCATTCACCTTGGAAGTACCTTTGTGCACTTGTCAGCCCTGTAAGCTCTGCAGCATGTGTAATAACTGCATAACACTATAATACAAATAACTAGATAGGCAGCAGTTCTATTTTCAAGTCTGGCAAATGTGTGTGTGTGTTTATAACCGTATGTACAAGCATTTATAACTGTGTATGTTTGTAGGCTGAAGCATTTTGTGGACTTTCCTACCCACAACACTTCCCAGTGCCCTATTTTAGCAGTCCTGCTGATGCCATTGCCCTTAGAGGTACCTTTGGACAGCACTCAGCCCTCTAAGCTCCATGGTGAGTATAATATTCAAGTAACAGTACAGTACAGATAATGTAATAAGCAGGGGTTCTACACTCAATTATGCCAAATGCATGTGTGTGAAGGTGTGTGTATGTTTTTAATGTAATGTATTTTGATGGCCTTCCCACCCAATACATTTCCCATTGCAATACTTTACAAGGTCTCTTGATGTAATCACCTTAGACATACCTTGCAACACTGTTAAATACTATAAGCTCTGTGGCGCATGCTATAACTGCATAACACTGCAGTGCACATAACTAGATAGGTAGGGGTTCTTAACTCAATACTGGCAACTGTGTGTGTGTGTGTGTGTGTGTGTGTGTGTGTGTGTGTGTGTGTGTGTGTGTGTGTGTGTGTGTGTGGCATATATGGGTGAGAATCATATCTACTGGGGTGTGGGTTATACCATTTTGAGGTGTGTACCACCCAGTAAATGTCCCATTGTCCTTCTTTACAGGGCCTGCTGATGTCATTCACCTTAGATGTACCTGTATACACTTGCCAGCCTTCTAAGCTCTGTGACATGTGCAATAACTGCCTAATACTATAATGGAAATACTTAGATATGTAGAGGTTCTAATCTCAATACCGACAACTATAGTATTTTGTGTGAAGCATATCCCGTGTGGCTGTTATGTGTGTAGGTTATACCATTTTAAGGCCTGTTGACCCCTACCCACGACATCACTTTAAAGACCCTGTTAATGGCATCTGCCGCACATGCACCATGTAACACTATACAGCCCATACCAGTCATTTGTACAGATGTACATGGGATATCCACATTTGCAAACTATATGTGGTCTGTGCCCCCTCACAATGAGCATTCCTGTAATATACTTGCCAAATATTTCAGTTACCATACTGACACTTGCCAGCATCAAACATCATACCTGACTGACCCATCATGCTGATACAAAGTCTGTCAATCTATCACTTGTGCAGGTTTGTAGGAGCAGTAGACAAGACTAATCACTATGTCTGGTGGGTTATCCCACCATCCATGAAGGCATTTGCAAGATTACCTGTTGTAAATGGTTGTGTGTTATGTCCTGGGCATTTATTCTATGTGGAGCATGTCATGTCTATGCAGCACTATAGTACATACAAGTGGATATGTAGGCTTACTAATATGTCTATTGGCAACTGTGTATGAGTTTCTGTATGCAAAGCCCCTGTGGCTGTCTTCAGTGTGTGTGTATGTGATGGCTATACCATTTTGTGTGCCTCTTCCACCCTGTGAACTCCCTCATTGTCAACATAGTGTCATCCCATAGAGATGTTATCCACCATACAAGCACAGTTACACAATTTCTAAATGAAAACCATTATGGTGCAATGGTTGTATCAATGTGTAGTGTACATTAATAGATGGGTGGGTCATCTACTCTAAGTGTCACCTCCATGTGCAAGTGTGTCTCACTGCATGTCCACATGCAGCAGTGTGCATGTGTGTGCGTGTGTGTGTGTGTGTGTGTGTGTGTGTGTGTGTGTGTGTGTGTGTGTCAGATAGTTCTAATATGTTAAGGGTCTCTGAACCCACCATTGGCAATCCTAACAGCCCCTGTAATTGTCACCCACTTCAATAGTAGTGGCAGACACTGCCACACTACAGTACTGCTGTGCTATGTGTGATATTTATCTAGCACTATCATTCATAAGACTGTTCAGGTAGGGGCTGTGCTCAGCCCTTCACCAGCTGCCCCATGTACAGGACTATGACTCTGTGTGCACCACCAGCATGAGAGGCCAGACATGCATATGAGATGGCAGACACACATGCTAGTGACTATCAGATTAGACTAACACAGGCTGACCTGTGTCAGGAATACATAACCCAAACCTGTCGTACACAGTACCAGCCATACCATCATCAAATGCATGATGGTCGAGTGGATGTGACAGAAATGGCAGGACCAACAAGCGCTGATAGCTGAATCTGTTGCAGTTGAAGTAATGTTTAGGCTTGTGAGGGGCCTAGTGCCAGTACTCAAGTAACCTCCTCTGTATGTGTGAGCCTGCAGTCCTACAGAATACTCAGGTAACATGTATGAAGGCTGGATGGCTGTGTCAAGGGTCTGTATGCAAGGTCACACTGTCTGCCAGAATTGCCCCTCACACACTGTTGCATGTAAATACACCTGGTAAGCATGTACATATACAGCTGTACCTTGGCTATGAAAAAGGGACTGTGTTTCCAAACCGCCTTAGCCATCATTGCTACTGTCAGCAGGCCCACAGCCTGTGGACACACAGATCTGGAAAACAACCAGAGTACAGTATGTGACACTACGGTTAGTCAGCAGTACTAACAGCAGTAGTGCATTATGGCTAGCAAGGTACATACACCTCAATGTGTACTCATAACTACTGCCAGTAGACAGCACCTTACAAAGCATGACATTTCTACACTGTACTATAGTCACCCTGTGAATCAGACTCATATGAGCATATCCGTGCATCGATGGTATGGATAACAGGGTTGTGGCACAAGTATCATCACAAGCCCAGGGTGTGGTGTTGGATTGCCAAAGGCCTAAACTGGGCAATATGGCTGACATTGTGTGTGTGTGCGTGTGTGTGTGTGTGTGTGTGTGTGTGTGTGTGTGTGTGTTTGTGTGTGTGTGTGCATGCTCATGTCTAAAGGGGTGATATTCAACTGGGCTATGCAATGGAGCTGTGCATGTTTGGTGGTGACTGGCCTGTGATAGGGATGTGCGAGTGTTTGCCTGCACACCATCAAGTGATGTGGATGCCTGATACAGGGCTATATTGGACAGCCATAGACTGTACATGGCATAATGTATGGTTCACTGTCTCCTGGCAGGGACGAGGTAACTGTTTCTGCCAGGGGTATCACTGGCACCGCCAGGACCAAGGATAGATGCAGTGCTACTTCCTGATGGTGACTACTGTCTGCTGGATCTGCGTCCCTGATGGGACTGGCCAGGACAATGTGCCTATGGCCTGCTCCTGTATGGACAGCACCATCCCATTGGTAGCACTGTTGGTACTGACACTACGGGACTGTGAATGTGCACAGCCATGTGGGCTCACAGCTGATCATGTTGCTGACCTACATCCACCTGGCCGATGCCCTACTCCCACCAGATGCTGAAGCATGCACATTGCATGGTCGAACAGTGACAACGTCTCACCCCACTGTCTATCCACAACATCAGCAAGATGATGTATGGCATCACAAATGCTGTGGAGATTGTCACACATGGCTGGGAGCACTGCATGTATGACCCTGAGCATCTGTCTGGTGTTGCAGTAAGTATGCACCTGTGCCTCCATGATGGACTGTAACATGCATCTGGTGACACCTGCTGTGGCGCTTGTGACAGGGGCTTGATGGACAGCAGTCCTCTGTCGAGCACCCCTTTCCATCTGCCTGTGTGTGACCTTGCCTGCTCTCTGCCTATGGCTGGTGTCTACACTCACATTCACCATACTTAACACACTAGCCTGTTCCATGCCACTGCCCTTAACCTGCCCATTATCCATGGTTGCTGGGGACTGGGTATGTGTGGGCATATTGACTGTGTGCAGGAACATGGTGGGTGAAAGTGGGATACCAAACAATGGCATGGATTCAGGCACCAAGAGCCCCACCTATGCCTCACTATGATCACCATCATCATGGGAGTCCACTAAGACACTGACATCAGGTTGTTAGGGGGAGGGACATCAACCCCTGTGTTCACTTGCGAGGGGAAGACAACATATGTAAATTAATACACTGCAGTAGTAAGTTTGCTGATACACACACACACACACACACACACACACACACACACACACACACACACACACACACACACACACACACACACACACACACTCCTGGTACAGTCTGGCACAGCTGTGACACCTATGGGCCCTTCAGAGCAGACCTTACGGTAGCTCTGCCTGCGGCAATCCATCTCTTTCACTGGTACTGCAAAGCCCACAATGAAGGATGACAAATCCTACTGTTTGATGGGCCCAGTAGCAGAATGGAATCTGTGGCCAAGACCAAGGGTATTGGAGTGAGTTATACAGTGTCACCAAGTGCATATGCACGTACTGTAAGAGCTGACTTATTGCTATACATACCACACACAATGACAGGGTGTAACGATATGTGATGATAACTGATGAAGGGACAAGACTATACACTATCACTGCAGTACCTACACAGTTCAGACTCACAGGGATTCATTTCAAACAACATAGCACGAAAGTCTGCAATACATACAGGAAACATGTAAAGTACTGGGTGCATAGCCTCATAAGATGATACCAGGCTATTGGCCCTCATGCCCTCATAAGCCTGGCCCAGACTTTCACCATGTCCATTACAAGCCAGCACCTGTTTTCCCTGTCAAGCTGGGACACAAGCAGGATCACAAGGGTGTCCCATCCATTTCCCATACAGTCATCTAGCTTCTTCTGTAAGAGGGCTACACACATACTCTGATAGACATGGGGAGGAAGTGTATTTTACAAACAGTGTATTGTGTGGGATTCTTCACTATCCCGCTAACAAGTCCTATACACATCATAGACCAGGTGAGGGCCTTGTGTGTGTGATGCGTGAGTGGGGTTTGACTTACAGATATGCAGATATGCCATCAAGGCTGGTTTGGAAATGGCCTTCTATGCCAGACACAGGTCACCTGTGATCAGTCTGTATGAGACTGAGTACAGGGACAGGGCTTTCAGCCTACCTGTATTGGATAGCTGTTACAAACCCTGGATTTGCCCGGTCAGGAACCTCTGTGATCTCTGCAGCTTCTGCATTTGCTTGGCAAGGTACATGCCAAAGGAGCCATTGTACTTGCTAATATGTCTGATAAGGGTGGGGTACAGGGATGTTGTAGCCTGCTGCTTTCCTGGATGACATACCCATATTTGTGAGGGGGGCCATGTAGACAGCCTTCAATGCAATGGTGGCCACATGGTGGAAAACTGTCAGGTTGCTACCAACCTTGGTGCACAGGTCACACCTGATTGCATTCTCAGTACATTATTACTTTCATGATTAGTGTGGATGACATCTGCCACAGCAGGGGGAATGATGGCTCTCCTTGCATTCAGTTTGTGGAAATGCTTCTTACATTGGTCATTAATTGGGTGAGGGCCTCTTGGGGGATGCTCACATCAGTAGGGGAATGTAAGACAGTGGCTAGCTTATGAGCATCTGTACACCTGGTTAGCCACAGACCACTGCTTTTGTCCTGTACCTCAGATGCATATATCTCAAACAGTAGAGGCCCCCAGACTGATCCTTGGGGTACACAACTTTGGTAGACTCTACTACTAGAGGTGGGTTCCACTACTCTGACTGAATGGGCACTATCATTAGGCCATTTAGCTACCCATCTGGTAACATACAGGTTGATGCCTAGCTGGGTAAGAGTATGTATCCTGGCCACCTGGGGATTATTGTGAGAGAATTGGGCTAGGTGAAGGTATGCATTGTTCACCATCTTCCCCTCATCCTTGTGTTTGTTGACCACTTCAGAGAGGTTGACCAGGTTTAACAGGCATGATCTCCCTTTGACAATACTATGCTGTGTGGGCTGAGGCATTTTGAGGTTGCTGATGTCCCTGTTCATAATATCCTTGGTATTGCCTTCCATGCCCTTGCAGAGCAGGCTAGTTAGGGTGATGTGCATATGATTGGCTGGGTCAGTGGATTGCCTTTGTGTATAGGGAGGACAGTGGCTGCCTCTGTGCAGATGGGATGACACCAGTGCTCAGGCTTTGGTTGACTACAGTGTGTAATGGATCTGAGAACTCATGCATGTGTTCATGTATGATGCAGCCAGGGATAGTATCAGGACTATGCAGACTTCTGTGTGTTGCCTTTGACAGGACATTACGGACCAGCTTCATGATGATAAGGGGAAAGGGGCAGGTGCTGTGCATGCACATGTGTACCAATGGGGGGACGGGGGGGTGATGTTTACACTTCACCTGTTTTCAGACGTGCAGACGGTTGCCTATATCTATGCCATATGTGTATGTGGTGTTATTGACCACCACTACAAAGCAGATTTGTGTGTTGCCTCTGGGATTGCAGACACATGTGTGGAAGGCCTAGTGATTGGCCTTGGTGGATGTGTCCAATTTGAACTCAAAGATAGCCTTAGTGTAATTCACCTGTGACCTTATGTGCTTGTGCAGACCAAGGTGACATTGCTTTCAGTAGGGCACATGTTCCTTCTTGGCCCTGTCCAGCAATTATTTCCACCTATTATGGTATTTGTGTATTGCTGCTGTTCACCACAGATGTTTACTCTACCTTGAGGAGGATGATGTTGTCCTCTCAGGTATTGCTGAGACCATACAGCAATGTAGGTGCCCACATAGTATTGTGGTGTGGGCCTGGGCACTACTGCTAGTTCCAACTGATGGGACATTGGCTGTAAAGCTACTTCTACCTGCTCTGAGGACATTTATAGTCAGTTGTGTAAATTTATTTTTGTTTGATCATGATAAGGGGGGGGGCAGGGGAGATGGTGACCTGAACAGTGATGGCTATTTGGCCAGTTCTTACCGAGGAGGATAACACTGCAGGAGTGCTATAGTGGCTACTCATGTTGGTTAGGACCAAGTACTGGATATTTCAACCTGTCATGGAAGTGTTGACTAGCTGATCCACTGCATTGCCATTGACAAAGCCGAGGAATCTCTGTGCATTCATGTTCAGGTGGCATAGGTCATGCATACTATGGATGGGTAGTTGTGACCCAGGAGCAGGGTAGATGATTGAATCCTGCAGATTCCAGCAAGTCCCAATGACTATGATGGGTGTCCATAGTAATGGTTGGAGGCCTGTAGCTAGCTATGATTTGAGTAGGTGTTTTGTTAACTGCACTCGGGATGTCTCCCATGCATCATATTGTTTGGCCAGCCTGGAGGTGTGTTTGTCTATGATATCGTTCAACATTCCACCTCCTGTGGCTTGCAGCCTTCCATGTGGGGTCTAAATGAATGATGGGATGAGTGACCTGGCAAGGTTATTGTGTTCTCCACAGCTACAAATCAGGTGTCAGTGACTGCACAAATGTTGGCATCCTACAGGACAAGGTACGCCTACATTGACATGGGTTTCATTCTAAGACACCTAGCTCCTGTTAGAGCAAGACATCTGCACAAAGGCACACATCACTACTGGGCAAAGGCCAGAAAATAGTGTCACATTATGAATCTAGCTGAAACACACTTAGTTGCCAGCAAACACAGTGTCGCATTCACAGGTCTACTCCACAGGATATAACATCTGACAATTAAATGTATGCCATTATGTTAGCAAAACATGGTAACTTCACAAATGAAAAGGAAAAAAGGTTGAAATGCTAAACCAATTCCACATGAAAGCACGGGCACCAGAAATAAGCTTTCATTCACTTTAATAACTGTGAACTTCCTCAGAAAGCATCCATCCACCCAAAAAGACCATTTAAATACTGAATTATCATGTCACATAGTTTCATAGTTTCATAGTATAGTACTAGGCTATCTGCCCTGGGGCATTTGTAAGCCTAGCCATAGTGATGTGGCTTTTGCCACCCCATGAAATGGTACAAAAATGTACAGAATAAATCTAGAATACTGTGCCTCTGTCTAGTAGTGACACAGTGAAGGTCCCCTTATATAATAGAATTAGTTTACTGTGCCCCTGTCTAGCAGTGACACAGATGTGACCCCTGGGGTAAACTTACGATCTCCCATCCAGTCATCAAGATTTCTCTTGAAGAGAGTCAGTGAGGGGCTCTGCCTAATATGAACTGGGATCCTGTTCCAAAGCATGGGAAGCCTCTGGGTTATGAATCTATCCCTCCAGCATGTCCTATTCATACTTGTGCCGAGGTTTAAGTCTTTAGCTCTCGTGGCCCTGATGGATTTGGATTTTTTGAGGTGGAGCATGTCCATCAGATCCTGATTGGACATAGCCTTGTATGTCAGGCAGAGATCACCTCTGAGCAGGCGGTATGCTACTGAATAGAGCTGAATTTTCTTTAGTCTGGCAGAGTAAGACATATGTTGGAGACCCTTGATCCTTTTGGTGATGTACTTTTGTGGTCTCTCCAGCTGTTGCAAGTGCCGGGTGAGGTACATACCAAATGGAGCATTGTACTCAATCATGGGTCTGATGAGGGAGGAATATAGGGGTACAATGACATCCTTGGATCTGGATGTGAAACCCTTCATGATGAGGTGTGCAAGGTAGAATGTTTTTCTAACCACTTTGGCAACGTGGGTGTCAAATGAGAGGTCGCTGTCTACTTGGGTCCCTAGGTCTCTGATTACTTTTTCTGTACTCAGTGGGTTGCTGTCTATGTGATAATTTGTGGGTACTTTGTTTTTTCCAAAAGGGATGACTATACATTTTTTGGCATTTAGTTTAAGGCCGTGACTACGGCACCAGTTGTCCGTTTCAATGAGGCCTTTTTGTAGGATGTGTGTATCTGCTGGTGTATCGACTATGGCGCCTAGTTTGCAGTCATCTGCGAACTTTGTCAGCCACACCCCTACCATGTTTGCTTTAACATCTGAGAAATAAATGCCGAACAAGAGGGGTCCCAGGACAGATCCCTGTGGGACACCACTTGTGACTGGCTTTGAGTCTGACATTGCTCCAGCGATTTTAAGTTTATGGATTCTTTCCTTTAGCCAGTTTGCAACCCATCTAGTGACATAAGGGTTTACATTTAAGCTGTTTAGCTTATCTATGATGCCTGAGTGGGGTATTGTGTCGAAGGCCTTAGCCAAGTCCAGGTATGCTGTATGAACTGCTTTGCCCTCATCAATGGCTCTAGTGACTGTTTCGAAAAAGTCAACCAGGTTTAAAAGGCAGGATCTGCCCTTTACAAAGCTGAACTGGGTGGGGTCAAGCGTCTGTAGGTCCCCTATGTCTCCGTTTATGAGTTCCATAATGATTCTTTCCATAGCTTTGCAGACCAGGCTAGTCAAGCTTATGGGGCGGTAGTTTCCAGGGTCTGTAGAGGCACCCCCCCTTGTGGAGTGGGACCACTATTGCTGTATGCCAGTGTTCAGGTACATATCCCGAAGTAAGACTAAGGTTAAATAGCATTTTTATGTGTGGATTTAGCTCCTCTTGGAGTTCACGTAACACGCACTCCGGGATACCGCCAGGTCCCATTGATGCTGTGTTTTTTGCTTTGTTTAGGGCGGTTCTCACTTGGACATCTGAGATGACAGGGAGATTACATTCAGCTGGAATAAGTATTTCTTCTTTTGGGGGTGAAGGAGGCGAGAAATTTGCACTGAACCTGTCAGCCAGAATGTTAGCAATATCTGTGGGTTCAGTGTATTTTTTGTTGTTGTGAACCAACTCTGAGCATATCTGAGGGTTTCCGCCCAGGTTTCTAACATAGCTGAAGAAGGCTTTGTGGTTATCTTTAGTGTCCTTAGCGATTTTTCTCTCAAAGTTTGCCTTGGATGTTTTATGAGAGAACGTAGTTTTCTGCTAATGTTGATCAGAGATGTCTTCCCTTCATGGGATTTCGCTCTGACGTGCAGTAGCTTCCTTCTTTTGTTATACAATTTGTTTATGGCTGAGGTCCACCAGACAGGACGCTTACATTTGGTGGAGAGGGACTTGGATTTGTTTGGGATTGCATGATCCATGCATTCCTGGAGATGTCCATAGAAAGCATTTGTGAAGGATTCGGCATTGTGGGATGTGGTATCCACTGGCACAGTGGGCTTAAAGGATACCATCTCAGTCTTAAGAAGAGTGAAGTCTGCTTTTGAGAAGTTTTTCACTGTGGTCTTTTTTGCTGGGGGTGGAGGTGGGATATGTATATGCAGGGTGATTAGTTTGTTGTCAGATCTCACTAGTGAGGGGTATACTTCCGGTGTGGAGCATTTTGTTCCCATGTTTGTGATGATCAGGTCTAGTATATTATCTCCCCTAGTGGGAGAGGTGACTAGTTGTTCCAGTGCATTTGAATTTATGAATTCCAGGAACCTTTGGGCTAGGGTATTAGGGCTAGAATAATGTACCCAATCTATGTTTGGGTAGTTGAAGTCTCCCATTATGATGGTATTTTGTGATACATTCATATCCTCCAATGTCTTCAGGAAGGCTGAGTGGGGTTCTTGAGATTGGGAGGGTGGTCTGTAACATGCTACCAGTTGTATAGCAGTTTTGCCTATGGTTAGTTGCACCTGTATGGTCTCTGATGCTTCATGTGTTGCTACTAACCTGGAGGTGTGGGTGTCCTTTATGAATATGGACACTCCCTCCCTTTGTGGTTCGGCCTGGGTTTTGGGGCGTAAAGCATGATACTAGGTATAGCCTGGTAGCGCTGGGGTGCTCGCAGGAGCCTTGAACCAGGTTTCAGTTACTGCACAGACGCCGATGTTCTCCATGCTGAGGAGTGCATCAAGTGCCTGCATCTTGAGATTTAGACTTCTGGCGTTGAGCAGCATTACCCTTAGTTTTTTTCCATTTTTGTTTTCTAAGGAGGTGGGTTTGTCTTTTGAGCCTTGCCTAAAAAAGGCACTATGGGGGTGGCAAGAGCCTTAGCCAATATCTGGAAGCCAAGTGGTGACAGGTGTAAGCCATCCCTTGCGAAGCAGCGTGGCTTGTCCAACATATCATCCCAGGCAGACAGACATTGGATCCCCTTAGAATGACACCAGTACTTGAGCCAATTGTTAAAGCTGATCATCTTGTCTTTGTATTGTGGTATCATTCTTGGTGAGGGCAAGATGCTGCTCAGGGTCAGGGTCATACCAGCCTGGGCTACATAATCGGAGAGCTCCTCTATGTCTCTTTTCATGTAGTCCAGGGAGGTAAGTCTCAGGTCATTCACACCAGCATGGACAATGACGGAGTCATATTTGTACTTGCTTTGGAGTAACCTGAGTGCGTGTGTTATGTGGCAGATCCTAGCTCCTGATAGACAGCTCACAGTCACCTTCTCCTTGTTCAGCCTGGTCAGTGGGACATCAGTGTGTCTGACTATGGAGTCACCTATTACTATTGTATCAGGCAAGGTGTTTGGCCTTAAGGGCTGTGATTGGTCGACACACTGATTTATTGGAGTATGTGTTGCATGTGTTTTGTTTTGAGGTGGTGGATTTTTGGATGTCTGCTTTGGGAGCCTCTGTTGTTTTGGTAAGTTTTTTATTAGAGCCTCCGAGTATGTCTTTGTGTTTTTATGTGTTTGGTTTGCAGTTGTGGTAGGTCTACGTGGGACTGGGATTGTTGTGTGTGTGGTTGCCATCTCCTCCTGTCTGGTCATGCCAGCCCTGAGTTGAGAGAGTTCAGCCTCCAGTTTGGCTATATAGTTGCATCTCTCACATGTATTTGTGTTTGTTGGGAGGAGGAGAGGGTTGTTTGTGTACATGAGACAATTGTAGCATTGTCTCAAGATGCTCAGATTGACCAGCTGAACTGGAGACGACGCCAGTAATCTACCACTCGACATGCTAGAACAGTATAAGGGAGTGGTATACCTTTAAGGGAAGTGGGTATTCACAGGGGTGGTAAGTAGATGTAGTACTTTACTTAGTACGAGAGTGCTTACTTAGTAGAGAAGTATTGAGAACAAGTGCTAGGCTTATAATACAGTGAGTAGTCTGGTTATACTAAGAGTAGAGCTTCCTTAAGGGAAAATTTGAAGAACAGACTTGGCGGAGCCAGAAAAAGTTTAACCTTGTTTAACCAGCGCTGCGCTATGCATACGACCACGCAAAGCCGTGCAAACATGGATTTTAAACAGTGAACTATAAAAGAGCTGGAAATGGTCCCAAACAACCAATTACTACAGCTTCTTGTGCTGAGGTCACTTCCCCCAAGGACAGGTAGGCTGCTCAAGGCTCCCCACTCCCACTGGTGAGCAAAGAAACTTCCTTCTATCCAAGTAAGGTAATGGACAACACAGGAACTACACCACAGCCCAGAATACAGCAATGCCTGTAAACTGGTCTAAACTAGTCGAGGAAGGCGGGAAAACAAGGATTATTTTTTTTTTTGTTTGTTTTTTTGGTAGAAACACACAGAAAATGCAGAAACAGTGATAAATTAGTTACACAGGCTAGCACACTTTAGTGGGCAGCCTCCACAGTTAAATTAAACAAACAAACAAGCAAACTTTCGATCAAATTCGACTAAAATGTAACTTTAAGTGCAGATTTTAAAATAATGCAGCAATCAGTTAAAAAACAGTTCAGGCTAGTTCAAGGTAAGCTACAGAAGCTATTTCAATTGAAAAAGCAAAGATACTTAAATCCAGAAGGTAGTCGCTTTTCTGAGTTCCCTGCTGCTAGGACCACTCTGTAAACCCACGTGGAGCTTGTCTGAGCAGTATAGCCAGAAAAAAATGCCCAGAGGCGGATTTTAAACAGTGAACTACAAAAGAGCTAGAAATGGTCCCAAACAGCAAATTACTACAGCTTCTTGTGCTGAGGTCACTTCCCCAAGGACAGGTAGGCTGCTCAAGGCTCCCCACTCCCACTGGTGAGCAAAGAAACTTCTTTCTATCCAAGTAAGGTAATGGACAACACAGGAACTACACCACAGCCCAGAATACAGCAATGCCTGTAAACTGATCTAAACTAGTAGAGGAAGGCGGGAAAACAAGGATTATTTTTTTGGTTTTTTTGGTAGAAACACACAGAAAATGCAGAAACAGTGATAAATTAGTTACACAGGCTAGCACACTTTAGTGGGCAGCCTCCACAGTTAAATTAAACAAACAAACAAGCAAACTTTCGATCAAATTCGACTAAAATGTAACTTTAAGTGCAGATTTTAAAATAATGCAGCAATCAGTTAAAAACAGTTCAGGCTAGTTCAATGTAAGCTACAGCAGCTATTTCAAGTGAAAAAAAGCAAAGATACTTAAATCCAGAAGGTAGTCGCTTTTCTGAGTTCCCTGCTGCTAGGACCACTCTGTAAACCCACGTGGAGCTTGTCTGAGCAGTATAGCCAGAAAAAAATGCCCAGAGGCGGATTTTAAACAGTGAACTACAAAAGAGCTGGAAATGGTCCCAAACAACCAATTACTACAGCTTCTTGTGCTGAGGTCACTTCCCCAAGGACAGGTAGGCTGCTCAAGGCTCCCCACTCCCACTGGTGAGCAAAGAAACTTCCTTCTATCCAAGTAAGGTAATGGACAACACAGGAACTACACCACAGCCCAGAATACAGCAATGCCTGTAAACTGGTCTAAACTAGTCGAGGAAGGTGGGAAAACAAGGATTATTTTTTTGTTTTTTTGTTTTTTTGGTAGAAACACACAGAAAATGCAGAAACAGTGATAAATTAGTTACACAGGCTAGCACACATGATCTGTGATGTGTCTATTAACCAAATACTTTCCTAATTTTTATATATTAATCATTTCATAATTTAAAAATGTTTCTACACACAATATTCACTTAATGATCACATAAAAAAAAAAAAAAAATATATATATATATATATATATATATATATGTGTGTGTGTGTGTGTGTGTGTGTGTGTGTATCTATATAAACAATACATAAATATATTCTACTTGAGTTTCAAAAAGCATTTTATATTAATGATGTCATTTAAACCTGGTGCACAATCTGCAACCAGGTGAATTTGCCACAAAGATTCCTTACATTCCAACCAAGTTTTATAATCTCCAGTGAACATATCTTGACTGACACTATCCAAGACAGAAAATACAAACTTTTTAAAATTAGTACATCAGCGGCATGTCTTGCCAGAGCATTAGTATGTTCCCCCTTCTTTATTGCCAACAGATGTTCATAAATTTGTCTTTTCAGACACCTAACAGTTTCTCCAATGTAATAACTTGAACATGAAACACACTGTACAACATACACAACCATTTCACTTTTGCACGTGTAATATCCCTTAGACCAAAAAGTTTTGTTGTGACTAAAACCAACTGAAGACATATTTCTAATATACCTACACTGTCTGCAGGTATTGCAAGCGTAACTGCCTTTCTTATGTACAGAAACTTTATTCACATCACTGTTAGAATTTGAACTCTGTTCCAGTAAACTCTTGATGTTAATAATGTTTTTATATGTAAATAAATGCCGTGAACCAACAATTTTTACTAACTCAGAGTTGCCTCAGAGAATTTTCCAGTTGTCACTAATTATTTCTCTTATAGACCACATTTCATTAGTTATAGATAGTGGAAATGAACAGAAAAAAAATATTTTTACTGTTCAAAAGTTCAGTGTTACTCTGTTCTTCTGTTCGTGTGACACAAATAGTGCAGTCTCTTAAAATTGGACTTGCCTTTCCTTTCCTTAAAACCAAAACTTATCTTTCTATCCTTTGCAACCATTGCTTTTCATATCCTCTAACCTCAAATAAACTTCTCAGAACATCTACTTCTTTAAAGAAAATCATGTCTTGAGAGGTTAACCTACTTAGCCTAATGAGCTGTCCCTTCACCACTCCTTTCTTATGTGGTGGATGAAGGCTTTCTTTATGTAGGTATTGGTTAGAAAAAACTGACTTTTGGTGTATTTTACTAATAAACTGCTTACACTGAAAATCAAAAGTTAAATACAAGTCCAAGAAATCAAGACTACATCCAAATCTACTGATCTTAAATTTCAAAAAATCCATAGATTTGTTTAAATCAAAAACAAAATCAACAAACTCATTATGGCTACCTTTCCATAAAAAGAATAGTCAGCAATGTAACAGCAATATATCAATACTTTATCAAACAATTGATGTTTCGTTAAATAGTTACTCTCCCAATTTGCCATCACTAGGTTAGCAAAAGCAGGTGCTACTCTGGCCCCCATTATTACCCCCGATGTCTGTTTATATAACTTGTCATTGAATTTAAAGAAATTGTTGTCCAAAACAAGGTCCATAAGTGCACATATGGTAGTAATTTTGGTATTGTTAAAGTTAGTGTAAATACTCAAATATTCTCTCATGTATTCTATCCCTATTTCTTGATCTATACAATTATAAAGGGATACTACATCCAGGGAAGCAAAATAAATATTACCATCTTCAACTTGGTAGTCTTTCAAAATCTCCAATAGGTGCCATGAATACTTTAGGTAATACTTCGAAACCTGCATTATAGGATTTAAAAGAAAATCCAACCATATTGACAATGTCTCTGTTTTAGACTTTGCAGCAGATATAATGGGTCTAAAAGGGGGGTTAAAAATATTCTTTTGTACTTTTGGAATCCCAAAAAGTACTGCCATTTTTGGAAATTCCACTTGTAAATAAGAAAAAGTCTGATGATCTATCTCACCCTGACAAAACATGTCAAACAAAAAGGTATCTAGTTTTAAATAACTACTTTTCACAAGAGGTAAATCAACTCTCTTGTAAGTCACTTCATCTCTCAACAATTCTTCCATTGATGAAATGTAATAATTTCTGTCCATAACAATGACTTTCCCCCCTTTATCTGCTCTCATAACCCTTAATTCCTTGTTTGTACACACATTTTTAAGAGCTTTTTCTTCTAATTGTGTTAGATTATACACATTTTTATCCATTTTCATCTGTCTGAAACTAGATTCACAAATGTTCTGGAACACCTGAAGTGTCCCCAAAAGTGGAGGATTGTAAGTACTAGGTTTTTAGGTATTTGAACGTCGGTGACATGACTATCTAAATTTACATCATGCATTATGTAACTCAAATTTAATTTTCTAAGATGCAATCTAAAATCAACAATGATTTTAGCAACATTAACAGAATTTCCAGGTATAAAAGAAAAACCTTTTTTCAAAACATTTAAAACTTTTTCTGACAAACTTACATGAGAAAGATTCAAAACTTCAATGTCATACTATAAATTTTCAGAATTGACTACCACTTTTTTTTGTTGTTCCTCCCCCTTACCTTCCCTTTGTTTTGTGCTGTCTTGGACCAAGTTGTTTTTTTCTTGTTTCCCTGTTGGTCCACTAAAAAATGACTTTCAAAACTTCAATGTCATACTATAAATTTTCAGAATTGACTACCACTTTTTCTTGTTGTTCCTCCCCCTTCCCTTCCCTTTGTTTTGTGCTGTCTTGGACCAAGTTAGTGTTTTCTTGTTTCCCTGTTGGTCCACTAAAAAAGGACTCATGTTTTGTGTGGAATTAGAACCTTTCACACTAGTGACAATTCCACACAAAACATGTGTCCTTTTTTAGTGGACCAACAGGGAAACAAGAAAACACCAACTTGGTCCAAGACAGCACAAAACAAAGGGAAGGGATGGGGAGAAACAACAAGAAAAAGTGGTAGGCAATTCTGAAAATGTATAGTATGACATTGAAGTTTTGAATCTTTCTCATGTAAGTTTGTCAGAACAAGTTTTAAATGTTTTGAAAAAAAGGTTTTTCTTTTATAACTGGAAATTCTGTCAATGTTGCTAAAGTCATAGTTGATTTTAGATTGTATCTTAGAAAATTAAATTTGAGTTACATAATGCATGATGTCAATTTAGATAGTCATGACACAGATGTTCAAATACTTAAAAAACCTAGTACTTACAATCCTCCACTTTTGGGGACACTTCAGGTATTCCAGAACATTTGTGAATCTAGTTTCAGACAGATGAAATTGGATAAAAATGTGTATAATCTAACACAATTAGAAGAAAAAGCTCTTAAATATGTGTGTACAAACAAGGAATTAAGGGTTATGAGAACTGATAAAGGGGGAAAAGTCGTTATGGACAAAAAAGATTACATTTCATCTATGGAAAAATTGTTGAAAGATGAAGTGACTTACAAGAGAGTTGATTTACCTCTTGTGAAAAGTAGTTATTTAAAACTAGATACCTTGTTGTTTGACATGTTTTGTCAGGGTGAAATAGATCATCAGACTTTTTCTTATTTACAAGTGGAATTTCCAAAAATGGCAGTACTTTTTGGGATTCCAAAAGTACAAAAAGAATATTGTTAACCCCTTTAGACCCATTATATCTGCTGCAAAATCTAAGACAGAGACATTGTCAATATGGTTGGATTTTCTTTTAAATCCTATAATGCAGGTTTTGAAGTATTACCTAAAGTATTCATGGCACCTATTGGAGATTTTGAAAGACTACCAAGTTGAAGATGGTAATTTTTATTTTGCTTCCTGGATGTAATATCCCTTTATGCTTGTATAGATCAAGAAATAGGGATAGAATACATAAGAGAATATTTGAGTATTTACACTAACTTTAACAATACCAAAATTACTACCATATGTGCACTTATGGACCTTGTTTTGGATAACAATTTCTTTAAATTCAATGACAAGTTATATAAACAGACATTGGGGGTAGCAATGGGGGCCAGAGTAGCACCTGCTTTTGCTAACCTAGTGATGGCGAATTGGGAGAGTAAATATTTAATGAAACATCAATGGTTTGATAAAGTATTGATATATTGCCGTTACATTGATGACCTTTTCTTTTTATGGAAAGGTAGCCCTAATGAGTTTGTTGATTTTATTTTTGATTTAAACAAATCTACGGATTTTTTGAAATTTAAGATCAGTGGGTTTGGATGTAGCCTTGATTTCTTGGACTTGCATTTAACTTTTGATTTTCAGTGTAAGCAGTTTATTAGTAAAATACACTGAAAGTCAGTTTTTGCTAATCAATACCTACATAAAGAAAGCCTTCATCCACCACATATGAAGAAAGGAGTGGTGAAGGGACAGCTCATTAGGCTAAGTAGGTTAACCTCTCAAGACACGCTTTTCCTAAAGAAGTAGACATTCTGAGAAGTTTATTTGAGGTTAGAGGATATGAAAAGCAATGACTGCAAAGGATAGAAAGAGAAGTTTTGGTTTTAAGAAAAGGAAAGGCAAGTCCAATTTTAAGAGACTGCACTATTTGTGTCACACAAACAGAAGAACAGAGTAACACTGAACTTTTGAATAGTAAAAATAATTTCTGTCCATAACAATGACTTTCCCCCCTTTATCTGCTCTCATAACCCTTAATTCCTTGTTTGTACACAAATTTTTAAGAGCTTTTTCTTCTAATTGTGTTAGATTATACACATTTTTATCCATTTTCATCTGTCTGAAACTAGATTCACAAATGTTCTGGAACACCTGAAGTGTCCCCAAAAGTGGAGGATTGTAAGTACTAGGTTTTTAGGTATTTGAACGTCGGTGACATGACTATCTAAATTTACATCATGCATTATGTAACTCAAATTTAATTTTCTAAGATGCAATCTAAAATCAACAATGATTTTAGCAACATTAACAGAATTTCCAGGTATAAAAGAAAAACCTTTTTTCAAAACATTTAAAACTTTTTCTGACAAACTTACATGAGAAAGATTCAAAACTTCAATGTCATACTATAAATTTTCAGAATTGACTACCACTTTTTTTTGTTGTTCCTCCCCCTTACCTTCCCTTTGTTTTGTGCTGTCTTGGACCAAGTTGTTTTTTTCTTGTTTCCCTGTTGGTCCACTAAAAAATGACTTTCAAAACTTCAATGTCATACTATAAATTTTCAGAATTGACTACCACTTTTCCTTGTTGTTCCTCCCCCTTCCCTTCCCTTTGTTTTGTGCTGTCTTGGACCAAGTTGGTGTTTTCTTGTTTCCCTGTTGGTCCACTAAAAAAGGACTCATGTTTTGTGTGGAATTAGAACCTTTCACACTAGTGACAATTCCACACAAAACATGTGTCCTTTTTTAGTGGACCAACAGGGAAACAAGAAAACACCAACTTGGTCCAAGACAGCACAAAACAAAGGGAAGGGATGGGGAGAAACAACAAGAAAAAGTGGTAGGCAATTCTGAAAATGTATAGTATGACATTGAAGTTTTGAATCTTTCTCATGTAAGTTTGTCAGAACAAGTTTTAAATGTTTTGAAAAAAAGGTTTTTCTTTTATAACTGGAAATTCTGTCAATGTTGCTAAAGTCATAGTTGATTTTAGATTGTATCTTAGAAAATTAAATTTGAGTTACATAATGCATGATGTCAATTTAGATAGTCATGACACAGATGTTCAAATACTTAAAAAACCTAGTACTTACAATCCTCCACTTTTGGGGACACTTCAGGTATTCCAGAACATTTGTGAATCTAGTTTCAGACAGATGAAATTGGATAAAAATGTGTATAATCTAACACAATTAGAAGAAACAGCTCTTAAATATGTGTGTACAAACAAGGAATTAAGGGTTATGAGAACTGATAAAGGGGGAAAAGTCGTTATGGACAAAAAAGATTACATTTCATCTATGGAAGAATTGTTGAAAGATGAAGTGACTTACAAGAGAGTTGATTTACCTCTTGTGAAAAGTAGTTATTTAAAACTAGATACCTTGTTGTTTGACATGTTTTGTCAGGGTGAAATAGATCATCAGACTTTTTCTTATTTACAAGTGGAATTTCCAAAAATGGCAGTACTTTTTGGGATTCCAAAAGTACAAAAGAATATTGTTAACCCCCCTTTTAGACCCATTATATCTGCTGCAAAATCTAAGACAGAGACATTGTCAATATGGTTGGATTTTCTTTTAAATCCTATAATGCAGGTTTTGAAGTATTACCTAAAGTATTCATGGCACCTATTGGAGATTTTGAAAGACTACCAAGTTGAAGATGGTAATTTTTATTTTGCTTCCCTGGATGTAATATCCCTTTATGCTTGTATAGATCAAGAAATAGGGATAGAATACATAAGAGAATATTTGAGTATTTACACTAACTTTAACAATACCAAAATTACTACCATATGTGCACTTATGGACCTTGTTTTGGATAACAATTTCTTTAAATTCAATGACAAGTTATATAAACAGACATTGGGGGTAGCAATGGGGGCCAGAGTAGCACCTGCTTTTGCTAACCTAGTGATGGCGAATTGGGAGAGTAAATATTTAATGAAACATCAATGGTTTGATAAAGTATTGATATATTGCCGTTACATTGATGACCTTTTCTTTTTATGGAAAGGTAGCCCTAATAAGTTTGTTGATTTTATTTTTGATTTAAACAAATCTACGGATTTTTTGAAATTTAAGATCAGTGGGTTTGGATGTAGCCTTGATTTCTTGGACTTGCATTTAACTTTTGATTTTCAGTGTAAGCAGTTTATTAGTAAAATACACTGAAAGTCAGTTTTTGCTAATCAATACCTACATAAAGAAAGCCTTCATCCACCACATATGAAGAAAGGAGTGGTGAAGGGACAGCTCATTAGGCTAAGTAGGTTAACCTCTCAAGACACGATTTTCCTTAAAGAAGTAGACATTCTGAGAAGTTTATTTGAGGTTAGAGGATATGAAAAGCAATGACTGCAAAGGATAGAAAGAGAAGTTTTGGTTTTAAGAAAAGGAAAGGCAAGTCCAATTTTAAGAGACTGCACTATTTGTGTCACACGAACAGAAGAACAGAGTAACACTGAACTTTTGAATAGTAAAAATAATTTTTTCTGTTCATTTCCACTATCTATAACTAATGAAATGTGGTCTATAAGAGAAATAATTAGTGACAATTGGAAAATTCTCTTAGGCAACTCTGAGTTAGTAAAAAGTGTTGGTTCACGGCCTTTATTTACTTATAAAAAGGTTATTAACATCAAGAGTTTACTGGAACAGAGTTCAAATTCTAACAGTGGTATGAATAAAGTTTCTGTACATAAGAAAGGCAGTTACACTTGCAATACCTGCAGACAGTGTAGGTGTATTAGTAATATGTCTTCAGTTACTTTTAGTCACAGCAACAAAACTTTTTGGTCTAAGGGATATTACACGTGCAAAAGTGAAATGGTTGTGTATGTTGCACAGTGCATTTCATGTTCAAGTTATTACAGTGGAAAAACTGTTAGGTGTCTAAAAAGACGAATTTATGAACATCTGTTGGCAATAAAGAACGGGGAACATACTAATGCTCTGGCAAGACATGCCGCTGTTTGTACTAATTTTAATAAGTTTGTATTTTCTGTCTTGGATAGTGTCAGTCAAGATATGTTCTCTGGAGATTATAAAACTTGGTTGGAATGTAAGGAATCTCTGTGGCAAATTCATCTGGCTGCAGATTGTGCACCAGGCTTAAATGACATCATTAATATAAAATGCTTTTTGCAACTCAAGTAGAATATTTTTATGTATTGTTTATATAGATACACACACACACACACATATATATATATATATATATATATATATATATATATATATATATATATTATGTGATTATTAAGTGACTATTGTGTGTAGAAACATTTTTAAATTACGAAATGATTAATATATGAAAATTAGGAAAGTATTTGGTTAATAGACACATCACAGATCATGTGACATGATCACTGAGTATTTAAATGGTCTTTTTGGGTGGATGGATGCTTTCTGAGAAAGTTCACAGTTATTAAAGTGAATGAAAGCTTATTTCTGGTGTCCGTGCTTTCATGTGGAATTGGTTTGGCGTTTCAACCTTTTTTCCTTTCAATTTATGCTATTATGTTATGACTACCGTCTTTAATAGGTTGCCAGTGATGTGCCAGACAATACACAACTGTATGAGTCATTGACTACAAATATGAGGCAGACATGTGGTCAGTTTGCAGAACTTTGGACAGTTGTCAGGTATAGGGTCAGTATATAACAAACAGTTCAACACCCACTTCTGCGCCTGTTGTGAACTATGCACATACCCTATATAAGTCTCTTACATTTGTAAGGCAAGCATATGTATAATAGTAGCATTCACAGGTGACATATGAATATTTACAACATCCCAGGTAGCTGGCCTAGCAGTATCACACTCAGTATTGGACAACTGACACTCCAGTAGTTGTTATACATGAGCTGATTTTTGCTGGAGTGACTCAGGCACCAGGGATGTGATCCATGTCAGTGCAGATAGGGCAAGTAGGAATGGCCATAGGTGCTGGACAGCAGCATGTGAGTCCAGCAGGTCTTGTTGCGACCTAGTATTTAAATTCGTATTTGTCATTATTGTATCCTCCCCATCTGCATTACATTACAAGCCTACATGACTGACATACCTGTTATAGTGCTGGACTTTCCTCAGAATAATGGAATAATGGAAATGGTCAGGTTTGTGTAGTCATAGTCTGTCTTTGTGTAGATGGGTTCAGACCTGTGTTACATAGGCAGCAGCTTGCCTTTTGTAGGTAATGCTCATGAGCAGGTGATGGCCTGTGCACCAATCAATGACTCCTACTTGCTACTTGGATCCAGAGCAGCTGTGTTGTCTTTCCATTAGCCAATGACATAGCAACAAAGTTGTATAATTATGTCCGTCATATGGGCCTTGCCCCTTTTCCTTGCCTTTGTGGAGGATATTTTGGAGATGTGGGGGCTACAGCTTCACAGACAGTAGGTGGAAATACCTCTCAGGACAAGACATGTGGAGACAGCCCAACAACACTGGGGACAACGTTCCAGAATTGGGTACAGGCTGTAAGTAAGTATTGATGTTGTACACATAGAGGATTGCTAGATTAACAGGGTTTGTCTGGACATGCATTTTCTGTGTGACTTGACATCTGACAGTGATATGTCTCTAACATACCTCTCTACTGTTCAGATGTTCACAGACTGCCTGCAGGTTTGCCTGTTATGTTTGGTCTGTTCCTCAGACAATATCTGTTATTGAGAAATCAGTAGGATAATGTGAGGATTGTAGTCAGTAAATGTTGACATCCATTATTGTTTCAGACATCATATCCTTCAGGGATGTTATGTTACAACAAACCCTTAACATCAACAACTGTTTCAGTTTGTAACACCATTATGTGAGATATGTCCTTCTTTACGGTCCCCTGTCTCCCAAATATGTCATGCTTTGTCCAGATGTCTTGCAGTAAGAGGTTCAGAGGTATGGTATATCATTATTCAGTGACTGCACTCTTGATATCATCCCAGTGACTTAGCAGACACCTGGAAATGGTATACAGCAGTGACCATAAATAAGGTCCCACACCCTGGACATTCAGTGGAAATCTGTACAGCTGAGAGTTATGTATGTCTGGCCATTGTTAAAAGACTGCCAAGGTTGTGTAGCAGTGTTGTGTGTAAATGTTTGTTGGGCTGAGTAGGGAGAGTAGCAGATGTGAGTGTCATACATCCTTTTCTATCTGACTGTGCATGCTGCTACAGTTGCTGGTGGTCTGTCAGGTGTATATGTTTGTAGGGGCATACTGAGAAATGTCCTGTAACACCTCAGGATTCCCAGTAGACTGTGATTTGGGCCAGTATATGTTGGTGTAGTGTGTGACTGGCAATCAGGATATGTTTGTTCAAACAGTCGTTCTGCTCTAGAGTTCATTTGGGCTACTGGTATGCTGCTGTGACTGCAGTGCGAATGGTTGTGGGTGGACATTTCCACACCAATATTTGCTTTTTTCCTACAGTTCCATCCCTGTAGTGCATGATATATTTGTAAATACATGGGTAATTCCCCAGAGCTGATTTGGGGTAGTATCACATTGGTCTTAGTGTTTGTTGTTCAGAAGGTACTGGGTGAAATGGTTGGCAACTGTCACTGTTTTTTCTCTTTTGTTACATGATTGCAGTCATACCTCTCCACTGTCCAGATGTCTAAACACTGTCCAGATAAGTGTCTCATATGTTTGGTCTGTTCCCCATAGCAGTTGTGGGTTTCTGACAATCCCTGGGATGATGTCAGCACTGACATCAGTAAATGATGACATTCATTTGTGTTTCAGACCTGAAATGTATCAGGAATTATATGTTAAATCAAACCATACTAATCTAGCAGACTTCTACACGTATAACAGCCATATTTCAAAGATGTCACTATTGTTTGCCCTTTATCCCCCCACTTTGTCAGGCTTTTTGCAGATGTCTTGTAAAAAGAGGTTGGTTATCTATAAATATGTATATATATATATATATATATATATATATATATATATATATATATATATATATATATATATATATATATACATACATACAATATATATATATATATATGCATACATATATTTATATAACAGTACGGATATATATTTTTCCAATTATGTTAAATGACTGTAGTGCATGATATGTTTGTAAAAACATTACAAATTCCTACAGTGCACTGGGTCCTGGGTTCATGACTGGGAAGTGATGATTTTTTTCATTAATGTTAAATGACCAGAATGCATGATATGTTTGTAAAAGCATTGCAAATTCCTACAGCTTGTATGTTGTAGTGGTACATTGCTGTGATTGTAGTGCCGGTGTCCTGGGCTTGAGACTTGGCATGGCTGATTATCTTGTTGCTGGGCAGAACAAGGGCTGATGATGACAGAGTGATTAAAGCACTTTTAACAAATTGTAAGCAGGTTTGTGCTGTTTTACGTGAAGTCAAGTGATGCTAAGAGATGGTTAACCCCTCTTAGCTTCACTTACCATCGCTTACTCCCACTTACACCCAGCTAATCAAAGCTGAGCACTGCTTAGCATTGCTCAGTTTTTATTTTAATAAAATATCAATATCGTAGATTAATTCATCATTACTGACATATTATTAAGTGTATATGATTTACTTTACAGGACATCCCCCTATGTGCTTTCCATACATTACCTTGGGGTGTGACTATACTGTATGGGACACTTGTGTATACATGGGTGATTTCACATGTTATATGCTCTCACACTTCCATTTTTGGCCTGTTACACTACCTGGGTGAATAATATCGATTACTTCATAATTTAACATTAAAAAATAATTTTAACAATGCTTTCTCATGTAAAAATAAAGTGCTTGGTTTGGAACTTGAACTGTGAATGCCTTCATGCGAAGCCAGGATTTTAACCACTATGCTATTGCATTGTTAGGATTTTAATTGTATATTTTTATTTATCTCCTATGTGATGTTTAGGCATTTCTGAGCAGAAGGCCCTAACATGCAAACCTGCTCAGCTACATTTAAACATTTCTCAGAATGTAAAAAGAAATTAGATTAATACACCCACTTTATTTACATGTAGCTGTACTCCTTGTTAGTCACAGTAAGGGAAACTGTAAGAGGACACATAGGGACAAATCAATGGCAGATCACTCAGGGTTTATGTCAGGGGATAATGGCAGACATTTGTGTTTCAGACCATACCTTTCAGAAAATCCATGCACATGCTAAACCTGTTATTTTATCAGCTTTTCAAGTTTGTATGTGCGATATTTAAGTGGTGTCCCTATTTGTGGGCCTTTGTCCTCCCATTATTTATGGCTTTGTACAGGTTTCTGGCTCTAGGAGGTTGAGAGTTATGTGAGGCAGGTATCTATATATTCTGCGGAAAGCTGTACAGTGGAGGGCTATGGCCGTACAGCACTTGTACAATGGCAGACAGTTGGGTTTTAGTCTTCATACCCTTCAGGAAGTCCATGCTACTGTAAACCTTTTATTCTATCAACTTTCTGGGTTTGTAAGTGCAATATTTAAAAAGAGTCTTTGTTCAGCTTTCTGGCTCTAGGAGGTTGAGAGGTATGTGAGGCAGACATCTGGGCATTCTGTGGAAACTTGTACAGTGGAGAGCTATGGCTGTATGGCACTTGTACAATGGCAGACAATTGGGTTTCAGTCTACATACCCTTCAGGAAGTCTGTGCTACTGCAAACCTTTCATTCCATCAACTTTCTGGGTTTGTAAGTGCAATATTTAAAAGTTGCCCCTATTTTTGTGCCTTTGTCCACCCATTATTTATGGCTTTGTACAGCTTTCTGGCTCTAGGAGGTTGAGAGGTATGTGAGGTGGCATCTGAGCGTTCTGCAGAAACCTGTACAATGGAGGGTTATGACCATATAACACTTTTACAATACAGGGGGTGGGTGAGAGGAACCTGTCACACATCCGCTGCATTGCTTTCTTGCTCCCCTATTTCAGTCTTCACAGACAGTGAAATACTCATTTTATTTTATTTCAGTGGCTGCAGACACTGAAATGCTTTTAAAAAGTGCTGTACAGCACTTTCTGAGTGCAGGGGGCATGTTAGATGTGCGTGCACTACTTAAACATGCCCCTGCACTCAGTAGTGTTTGTGTTCATTTAACCTTAGCAGCAGTGCACCTTCATGAATATGCAAGGCACGCTGCTGTTAGGGCTGTGCGGACATGGACATGATTCACTCCATGCAGGAATAGCACTATTCCTGCACAGAGTTTATTGAATCCAGGGGCAAGTCTTCTGTTTTAATTATTTTATTTGCATTTTTTTGTTCAACAAGATTGTATGACTGAAATAAGTCCTGTTTTTAGTGTATACCAAAGAGAAAAAATATCAGTTTTATTTAATTAGGCACATTCATTATCTTTTTTGCAGTAAAGATCCAACACAACTATGATACAACTGAGGTTATAGCATTTTGCATAGAACAGATAAATTAGAGGTTACACAACTTGCAATTTGTTTATAAGCAATGATATTTCTAGTAGCAGGAGATAAATTCTTTAAGTATAATTTCAGTGTAGCTTGAGGAGTGGTACTTCTTACGGAGACAGATGAAGGCTGTTGTATAATTTGACAGAGGATGAGAAAATGCACCAGTATGTTTGTTATCAGAGGTTATGAGATGTTTGCCCATAGTTGTGAACTGAGTGTATACAAGTCCAAGAGAGACTGGATGTCAGGCACTAGCTTGGGTGGAAGAGGATTAAGTGAGGTACTGTTAGTCTGAAGACTATATGCTTGCTTCAGAATCCAAGCAAATTATTTCATTTTAGCAACATAAAGTGGTTGATACTCAGAGTGGATAGATGCAAAGTGAGATACACAGTAATTAGCCTGTTCTAGTTTAATTGAGAGGAAGTTAGAGATATTGGTGAGAGCAAAGCAGAAGAAGAAGAAAAGTTTGAGTAGTAGGAATGTAATGTCTGTGGGTATATTAGCTCATGGAGTAAGGATTTTTTTGTGTTTCTTATAGTAATACAAGCATGCAATGTGGTTGCTTGTCAACTTTTTTTTTATGTGGAGGTCAAATCATATGTGATCCCAAGTAATGTAAAGGAGTGGGCAATTTTCAGAGTTGTATGGCCTTTGTCCTCTGAGATTTTGTTGATTTTGGCCAGGATAGAACAGCATTACCTTTGTCTATTTAGTATAGAATTTGAGTCTAGAAGTGGATGACCAAATCTTAATGTATGATGGTTTAGAGAGAGAGATCAGTATACAAAATTGAATATGAAACAAACTACATTGTGATGGCAGCAACATAATGACTGGTTTGAACTGGTTGATACACCTGGGATCATAGATCATTGGAATTACAAGGTAAATGAATCACAAGGCCATTTATACCTTGCCAGTACCCACCTTTAGGCTTTGCCTCTCTTTTCAAGGAGGACCAGGAAGTCATACCAGGGTTAAATTTATGAATGTCCATCTAGTTGTTCATTTCCTCTTGAAAGTCAGATAGTGTGTCACATTGCTTCACTTGGAAATTAAGTTTGTTACAGAGAAGAGGCAGGCACTGTTTGACAAATCTATCCCTCCTCTTTGTCTTAAATATTTGTTGGAGCAGATTTACATCTATGGTCTTAGTGTTAGCTGGACAGTTTGATTTACTGAGGCACAAGGGTTCTTGGATTACCGGATTCCTTACTGACCTACAACATTCCAGACTAACAAATTCAAAAAACGTTTTGGTCATCAATAAATAAATTGATCCACCCTGACAATACTACCCAAGCTAATTAATCAACTAAAAACATTTCTGATACTATAGCTAGTGAGGTTAATGCATAATTTATCTAGTCAGTAGCATCCCCCCTAATAGACAAAACCCCAAAGCCACCACTTAAAGAAGAAACTAACCTCTCTCCCTCTAAAATTTCTCTCCAACCCATTCTAACTTCCTCAATCAAAAAATGCCTACAACTAAAACCAAAAACACTTGCCCCTAACAACATCCTAGATAAATATATCAGAATTTCTGCTGACCCCATAATCTATCTCTATATCCAACTTAACCAACTGCTCCATGGCAGAAAGCTATATCCCCATACTCTGAAAGGTATCCTATATATTGCTACTATGTAAAAGTATCAAATCTACCAACTTCAATAACTAGTTATCCTACCCCTTATATCCAATATCCTTGAAAAATGCACTCACCATTAACTGCTTAACTCCATACTTAATAATAAACTTCTCTCACCAACCCAGCATGGCTTTCACCAACATCACAGCTGTATCTCTGTGGTCTTCATCTTCTCCACATCCATTAATGCAAACAGAAATTCTGGTAACATGGTATCTACTCCACTCCTTGATCTTTCCAAGGCATTGGATATGGTATCCCATCCTAAATTAATCAGAAGACTAACAAATCTTGACCTAGACTCTTCCTCCCCTGCATGGTTCACTGCTCTTCTCTCGTATTTTAAAAGTCTAGAACTCTCTTCCTCTCTCCGTAAGACATCAGAACAAAATTAAACCTTTTAAAAATCAGTGCAAAAACACATGATGGACAACTGGTCCTACTCTTGCTCTACCCCTGATTAACATGTCCACCCTCCACATTACCCTATCTAACCTCCCTTTCCTCTGCTCTATCCCTTTTCTGCCCACCCCCACATATACTACATCCCATATCTTTAATAACGCCTGCCTAACTCTGCCATCCCATCCTCACCTCTTGTTTTACTCTGCTGTTCTCTCTCCATCCCTCCACCTTTACCGTCTCCAGTTTTACTAACTAAATTAAACCAAATGGAATTAAAAGGCTACCATTCTATTTTTTCCCACTGGATCTGTAAATTGGCTACTTAAGTTAAATGTATTTTATCATTTCCTTCAAGAATTTGTAGCTGTCTTTGGCTTCTGCAGCAAGGCTGATTTCATAAGGTGCCTTTGTTATGCTTTTTATTGTTTTCTTATTTGGAGATTTTGTCCCCAGGCCTTGACTGAAAAGGGGCTTTTGCCCAGCCAGTCTATCCCAGCAAACAAATGTAAATAAATAAATAAATACAACCACATACGCAAGATACAGGTCACCCTAAGGAGTCTATATGAAATTGGGTATAGGGACAAAACCTCTTGATTTATTTGTAGGTAAGATTTATTAGGCCCTTGATCTTTTCAGTTACAAACCTCAGGGGGTCTAACTGCTTGATATGCTTAGAAAGATACATCCAAAAGGGGGTATTATAGTTAATGATGGCCCTAATTATTGAGAAGTTCAAGAAGGTTGAGATTTATTTTAATCAGGAAGAAATACCTTTTGCTTTGATTTTTGCAAAGTAAAAAGATTCCTAAACCACCTTTGCAATGTGATGGTAACATGTAAAGGGGATGTCCACCTAGGTCACCAGGTCTTGCACAACTTTTTAATTTTGAAGTGGTGTGTTATCTATGCTATAGCCTGGAACTATGGAATGCTTATGAAGTGGTAAAATGTTGCATTTGTTGGCATTGAGCTTGAGCCCATGTTTAGTACACTAGCAAGTGACAAGTATAATCTCCTGTAAACTTTGTTAACCAATGGCCCTCATTTGCTAATTGGAGAGCTGAGAGTTTGATGCTAAACAGCAGAGATCTCAGCACAGATTCATTCAAAACAACACTGGTCACCTTGATTCATTCAGAGGATGCACATCCAACTCTTACTATGTGAGTTTTGTCTTTAAGTCAGATGGCTATCTAACTGATAACATATGGGTCAATTTGATGCTCTTTCAACTTGCTTATTGTATTTGTATGTGATATGGTAATGAATGCCTTGGTGAGGTCGAGGTATGCTGTGCAGACCTTTTGTCTAATATCTACAGCCTAAGTAACTCTTTCTGAGAAGTACACATGATTCATTAGATGTGGTCTTCCCTTGACAAAATCAAACTGTTGCGGGTTTAGTCCGATATAATATTTGATATGAAAGTTAATTAGGTCAGTTATGATACATTCCATTGCTTTGTGTATAAGGCTTATTAGGCTGATGAGTCAAATTCATGTGGTCTGTGATGGGATTATGCCTCTCAACTGTCCAGATTTCTGCATAATATCCAGATTTTTGCCTCAAAAATTTGGTCTATTCCTCATAAAGTTTTTGGTTTTCTGGCAAATCACTTGGACGATCTGAAAAATGAAATTAGTAAATAATGCCATATATTTAAGTTTCAGACTTCATATCTTTTAGAAAATGCATTTTAATACATACCCTGTTATTCTAGCAACTTTCTAAGTTTATAAGAACAATATTTAAAATGTGTCCTTATTTTTGGGACTTTGTACCCCCATTATGTCAGGCTTTGTCCAGATTTCTTGGGCTAAGAGTTTGAGAGGTATGGATGGGACTAATCTTATGGAATGGCATCACAATATGTGTAAATCAATTGCTAGACTCAGGCTGAAGAGGTTGAAGAGTGAGGTAATCAGTGCTTGCTTAGCGCTATTAAATTAGGCAACTGGGTATGATGTCAGGTCAATGGAGAAGGTACATGCTCTTTCATGCTGGTTGGTGTCTTGATGCCACTGGGGATAAGTGGGTTTGGAATGCATGTCCCTGTATTGAAGCTGGCTCTAAATTTATTTGCCAGTTATGTTGATGATATCCACTGGATAGGAGTAGTCGGTATGATTATGAATAAGCTTGAAGCAATGTTGGGTATTATTTTTTTTTATTTTTCTGACATAACTAAGTAAAGATTTGTAGTTTTCTTTGGCTTCTGCAGCAAGGCTGAGTTATTGTGATGCCTTTGTTTTCTTTACATCCTTCTTCAGTTTTTTATCTAGCCGTTTGATGTTCTACTTAATTTGGGGGTCATTTGTTCTTCAATGTAGGTTAAGGAGTTTAGTCCTTTTACTACCTAATTTATTAATGCTTGAACATCACCAAATTGGTTTGCTTTTCAACCTCCTCATTTGCTTAGATCTAGATGGGACTTCTTCTTTCGGCTTTTCCCGTTTAAGGGTCGCCACAACGGATCACCTGTCCACTCATGATTGGCAGTGGAGTTTTACTGTGTCGAGTTGCCAGCCACAGAAGGCACACACATGCATGCACTCACACCTAGGGCCAATTTAGAGTGTCCAATCCACTTACAGCATGTCTTTGGGATGTGGGAGGAAACCGGAGCACCCGGAGGAAACCCACATGACCTCAGGGAGGACATGCAGACTCTTCACAGAAGGCACCCAGCCGAGAATCGAACCGGAGAACCTCTTGCTGTGAAGTGAGAATGCTAACCACTCAACCACCGTGGCTGCCCTTAGATCTAGATGGGACTACCAATTTAAAATATTTGTCCAAGGGCAATAGAAATTTTCTACACAGCTCCTTGCAATCAACACTATGGGTAATATTTTTATATTCACATGCATAGAATTCATCAAAGAATTGTAGGAGAGATGAACATTCAAAATCCCTGAATTCTTTAATATTTGTCTGATGGATTGGAGATTTTGATGGAAAAGGTTACTAGTTTATGGTTTGACTTGACCAGTGAGGAGGATACCTTGGGGATGGTATATACAAGTGCTAAGTTTGTTAAGATCAACTCAAGTATATTCTGTTCTCCAGTAAGTTCTTTTATTAATATGATCCAAGCAGTTTTTTTGTTTATAAAACTTAAGAAGTTGTGCATATCCTTCATTGTTTGTATAGATCCCCCAGTCAGTCAATGGGTAGTCAAAGTTACCTAGGATATCAGCATTTCTTCTCATTGCGAGTTCATCTAGAATATTTAGGAATGTTTTAAGATTTCTCTGGAGACATAGAATGGGTTGTGTAGGGTCTCTAGGATCTGTCTCAAGGTAATGTGGTGTCTAACAAATATGGGTGCAACACCACAGTTTCCATCAGGTCTAAATGAGTGGTCAGCATAAAACCTAGGCATTGAGGGAGTACTCTCTGGGCACTTAAACCACTTTTCTGTAACAACACATACTTGGATGTGCTTCAAATGGAGGAGGGCCTCAAGGTCTACCAGTTTGCTATTAGACTTCTAACATTAAGTACAGTCTCCTTGATATGGCCAAGGGGTTGGTTGTTTTTGAAAGTTATGTTAGGAGATCAGTCAGCTGGAACTTGCCTAAGTTCCTGTGGTACAAGGTTTGATTTCCCTCAGCAGTCATTTGTCTACTGTGTGACCTTGAGAAAATAATTTAACCAAACAGTGCTTGAGCAACCAGGAATTTGGGTGAGACTCCTTAATAGTCCCCTAGAGTGCAAGCCTAGTAAAGAAAGGCACAATGGAGGCTGCAAAGGCTTTTGCCAGTATATGAAAGCCTTGTAATGAAATGTGTAAACCATCTGTGGTGAAGGAGGAACAGTTATCAAGTACATCATTCCATGCAGATATATACTGGATCCTTGTAGAATGAAACCAGGTGTTTATCCAGTTGTTAAAATCAATAACTATTCAATACTTCAGCTTCAATTTTGGAGAATGCGAGGATTGAATACCAGGGTCATTCCTGCATCTGTGTCATGTATGGACAACTCAGTCATGTCTCTCTTCATATCTCTCAGGGTTCAGCATAAAAGCTCATTTAACCCAATGTGGGCCACCACCATACCATACTCATATGTGTCTGCTTTAAGGGTCCTAAGAACTCTCGTAGCATCTACAATCTTGGCTGCTGAGAGACCACTCACCATCATCCTATTTTTGACAGCCTCATAAATGTAGAATCAATGTGCCTAACTATGGAATTACCAATCACTAGTGCATTTCTATAGATGTTTGAAGATTGGATTTGGTGTAGTTGGTCTATGATGTGCTCTTTCCTGATGAGTCCCAACTGTTTTGTTACTAATTTGCTTTGCATTGTTTAGCTCATGCTAGGCTTTTCACCTATTATTTTTTTGCAGTTATATCAAAGTTTATGGACAGTCAGGATATTTCATTTATTTGGTTTCTGTTAGTTAGGTAACTAGTTAGGTTACTAGTTGCAAGACAGAAGTAATATGGAATACGTTGAAATGGAAGTGTTAACTGAGTAGGATAGCATAGATGACCCTGTCAGAAGTGACAGATCAAGAAAATTATGTCCAACAGATTTTGTGCTACTGATCGTTTGTCTAATGTAATTGGTAAAAGTTAACAGTGACATTTCAGTGTAACCATTGTTTCTGTGACCATCTTGGGTTGGGAATAGCAGGGTACCTTTAGGTGTTACTGTATTGTATGGTGAGCTATCTATTCAACAAGGTTTAAGGGATGAGGCTGTAGGGCAATTGGCCTATACTGGCAGATGCCAGATGACTGGTCTCTTTTATGAAGTGGAAAGATGGCAGGTTTCCAGGCAAGAGGGCCATAGTTTTCTTCTACAGAAGATTTTTGAATATGGGCTTAGGGTAAGCTATAGACAGTGCGACAATTTTAAGTGCACGGAGAATAATGATGATAGATGTGCAGGTTTGCAGATGCCTGTGAAATGTGTTTTCAAAGTGTTTGCAATAGGAGGTTCATCAAGGAAAAGAAAAAGGGTTTATAGATTGATAGGCTTTCATAGAACATTGAGGTCCAGATATTTTGGACAACTCTTACTGAGTTTCTTACTAAGGGTCTATATTACGAAACCGAAAACCCATTTCAGCGAATACCACAACACCGACATACAAAGCCCAAACCGCAAACACGTCGAACCCCCTAAACTGTGAAATTTAAAATATTGAATTGTCATAGTCGGCCAACACCACCATGTGCTACATACTACGTACCCAAACATAATAAATAAAACACATACATACACTAACCAAACCCTACTTCTAACCCTACATTAAACCTTACATACATTACTATCTATGCACTTACCTTAACCTGCACCCTAACCCTAAGGTCCGTAACTATCGCACACTTGCCCTACAAACAAACCCAAATGAAACAAATAATCCGCACACATCCACTTAACAAAACCTTACTTCTAACCCTACACTTAACCTTACATACATTACCTATCTATGCACTTACCTTAACCCGCACCCTAACCCTAAGGTCCATAACTATCACACACTTATCTTACGGAGCTATACCGCAGACGGGCTAACCATGACAGTTCGACATTTCGTTTTTTATGGATTTGGCCATTCGCTGTTACTGTAGTTCGTGCTATAGGTGTCGCTCAATTCCGATTCGCTCAAACAGATCTTCGGGCTTCTAATATAGACCCTCTTACTAACTGTAGAAACATGATCATACAAGCCATGTACAATCCCTAATTTTGACAAATTTTTTTATACGGAGAAACATGACAGAGTAAATTCCCAGATTACGTATTCCAGGAGGCAGTTACATGATGCTGTTATGCATATCTTCACAAAACATAAAAATGGTCCTGGTTGACAGTAAGGCCTTTATGCACTGATGAGAGGGATTCAACCAGTTGATTAATTGTCTAACAGGTCAGACTTGGCCAGAGTGCAGAGATTCCCACACAGCAGAACTTTGATGCCAACTGCAAACCTATACTTTTTCAGGCAAGTGTAGGACTTGAAAAAAAGACCCAGGCAATATAGAGTAAAGCAGAGTGAAAAACTAAATGCATGTGTTTATTTAAGTTTGTTAAATGGGTGGTAGATTGACTCCAAGAAACCTTTTGCCTAGAGCTGACCTTTAAGCACAGACTTTTTAAAGAAACATATTTGACATGCATTTTGCATTTAATGTTAGGCTACAGTTGAAAGAGGTATTGCAAAAACAGGTTACATTTTAAAACTATTAACTTGCATCATACAGTGTATTATGATTTTTATACAAAATATACTTGCAGAAAATAGTAAAAAGTATCCTTAGTGACAGGTATAGGACATAATATGTAAGTATATATTTCATTTCAATGCAAAAGCCATGACTACTTTGTTATTTGTTAGCTCTCATCTTCAAAGCATGCAGATTTATATTCTTCTCTCAAATGGTTCACTGGCTTTGGTTTAAATGTTGGGTATTCCTTAATCCCTCTTATCACCATCATCATCATCTTCGACATCATCAATCCCCCTTTTTCTCATTTGCTACATGGGGTTGAGGTGTTGTTCCAACTGTTGCCTCCTCTCCCAAATCAGTGCCTCTCTCCAACTTTTTTCAATAGTCATGTCTGACTGTCACAGGTCTTCTCACACAATCCATCCATCATTTTGCTAGATGCCTTTATTTTCCTTTGCCTTTTTCCCATCTCTTACAAATATTTTTCACCAAATCATCTTCTGCTTTCCTGCACATGTGCCTGAACCATCATAATCCATTTTCTTTTATCTTTTCTGCACATGTAGCTATGTTGGCTTCTGATTTTATGCCATCATTTCTTCATCTCTCCCACAGTGTACATCCTACTGCCCATCTCTGGCACTTCATCTCCATCACCTCTAGCTGCCTCAACTGCGTTGTCTTCATTGCTCAGAGTTCCACACCATGAAGAAGTACTGGTCATCCTACTGTTCTGACCCCTTAATGTTCCACTTTCTTGGCATTCTTCTGTCACACACTACCCCTGACACTCTGTGTCGGTTGACTGCAGCCCCTCTGATTCTAGCTTTGATCTCTTCATTCAGATTTCCCTTCTCGTCACCCACCTCTCCCATATACTTAAAGCTTTTTTCCTGTTACATAATTTTCTCTTCTCCTTATCTACTTTATTTGCTGCCATGACAGCTATCTCATCTGTACTTAGTTCCTGCCATGTGCCTTCAGTTTTGCATTCCATTCCCTTATCTTTTGTTGAAATTCCTGTTCAGAGTCTGGTTGTAATGACAACTCATCTTAACATAGCAGCTTTATTGATCTATCCCCTCCAGCCCATTTGCTAATGTAGTCCATCAAGAGTATGGCCATCAATGGGCTCAGAGATGAACTGCAATGTAGTCCCATTCCCAATGGGAACCTCTTTGTGAGTAAGGACATCAATGGGCTCAGAGATGAACTGCAATGTAGTCCCATTCCCAATGGGAACCTCTTTGTGAGTATGAACACTGTTCGTATTTGTGTCATTGGGTCTATATCCATAGCCTACACTAATTCTATAAATGTTTCTGGGATATTGCACCATCACAGCTTTCTTGTGACCTTTACATATGCTTTTCATGTCTAGGAATGCCCATTTGGACTCACTCCTCATCTTTAGTTTCTTCTTAACTATCTGTCTCACTGCAGTTGTGCTGCATCCTGATCTGAATCCAGACTGCTCATCTCCCATTTTACTTTCTTTTACTCTGCATATCCGTTTATCAGTCACCCTGTCCTGCACTTTCATGCAGTGTGACAGAAGTTTGATATCTCTGTACTGTCCATAGGTGTGAATGCCCTCTTTGTTCTTGGAATCCTTCTTATATCCCAAGGGGAAAATATTTCATACAGTGATGGCAATTTTTCAAGGACTTCTCTCCTACTGTTTTATTAAAGAGATGTCTGACAAATGAGGGTTTGTTGACATTGTCTGATTTTAGAGAGTATGCAATGGGCCTTTTACGGATTTAGTTGTAGTTTGCAGGATTTTGTATTATATGCATTCTAAATTTGAAGTTAGCATATTATTTGTATGGGTGTTCTGATTTCAAATGTAAGGAGGGGAATGAATATATGCCATAGTTTCACTGTTGTAAGACTTTGTTCACTATGTAACCAGTATGAGGAATGAAGAATCAATATTAATCCAAAAGTGATTTGATATTTTTTGCTGAGTAACTGAAGGGATAGAGCCCTACTGGTAGTTTTTCTTTCTGTTACTGCCATGCTGATTGTCTTCCAGGGATGTCAGTTTTGGATGACAAATGGCAGCTGGAGAGGGAAAGCAAATTTAAAAAGCTATATTCTTTGGAAAGATGCTTAAACAGTGAGATGTGTGATACTGTACTCAATATTCAAAATAAGGTATTTCAGACTTGTTGGTAAGACACAGGCACCAGGGATGCTCGCTGAATGGAATTAAATTCTTTACTGCCATGCCATTAACTGAAAGGCAAGACAACTGTCTTGTATGTGCTTGCTGCTTTAGATTGCTAGAATTACTTGTTTGGTTATGACAGATATTTCATTTTTTGTGGACTTTCTCCTTTCCCTAATGAGGTGTGACTTTGGAGCAAGTATGTAGCAGTTCTGGTGAGAGGGCTGGGTAGCTTTGTGCAGGGGTTTGTTTCTTGGTGCTTCAGTTACCTGCATATTAATGGAAGGTTTCAGGGATGTGTAACTGAGCATATGCAATGCAGTAATTATCATTTTGATGTTTCATATTCAAAAGTTTAGAATCACCTAAGATCATCTGCGCACACCTCTAGTCTTATAGGTACGTCTTTATTTACTTATCTTTTGTTGGCCAGGTTAGCCCCACTAGGTTACTGGCCTCTGTTTAGGTTAACCCCAAGGTAGTATTTTGTACAACTAAGGGAAATTTGGCTAGGACATCGGGGAACTTCCCTTGCCCTTTTTGAAAGGAACCATGGGATCTTACACATCAACTTGAGCTATCACCAACTCAAGTAGACGGGGCTTCAGTTTAACATCTCATAAAATTGATGGCACACTCAGGAGTGCAGTACCATAATACAGCACTGCAGTGTTAGCAATTTGAAAAAAAAAATTAATCAACTCACCTGGAGTGTGAATAGAACCTACAGCCTTCTGATCTTCCAGCACTAACATTAAATGTGTTACCTACTGAGTCACTGTTATCCACACTGACTTTTTAAAGTTAAATAAAAATATACTGCACAATGCATTACAATGGGAAGAATAAACAGAGCTAGGTATAATTAACACTAATGTAAAAATTATACTTTAATGTTAAAATTCATCTGTCTGTGCTGAACTATAATATCAAAAACTACCAGACTTTCCCCCCTTCAGACCCATGTTAGCACTTGTTTCTGGGTACAAAGGAGTAAGGTGTTTTTAAATTAGATTTTCTTTTGTATGAGCACAGTTTGCCAGTGTGATGCTCACCACTGCTGTGTGATGGGTACAAATATGTGTCATCCCCACACTAGGCCAGTAATCAAGGAGCCTGAATCCTCACCACTGACACTGGAGAGGGACATACACTTGGGATACAAATGGATGCACTCAATATTTCCAGATGCAGACCTCTCTGCATCAAGTACAATTTCCCTTAAGAGCACATAGGGAACACACTCAGCCCAGGGTCTGGATATTTCTATATCTGTCTCCCTCCAGGTCCCAGATAAGACTCCCCACTGGTACAGGTGTAAGATTAGGTCCTCAGCCGAGTGTCTAAGCCAAGTCCTCCAGTACCCTCTCTGTAAACCCAGTGTTTCATGCCCCTGCCAAAGTAGCTGACATACACACTCCTTAAGATTTAACTTTCACACACACACACACACACACACACACACACACACACACACACACACACACACACACACACACACACACACACACACACACACACACACACTTGGGAAAGGCTGGCAAAGGTTTACTAGCCATGCCCCCTTGTTCCCAGACTATAAGGTAGATAAACTGCTACTAGACATCCTACAATCAGCTACTCTAAGGCCCTTAACAAAGGGTGACCAATTATACTGTGCAATATTAATATTAATACAAATGGTAGTAGTTCACCAAGACAGCTGGGCCTTCTGGAGTGTCCCACACAGTGTCACCAAATAAATATAAGTACTCTCAAAGGTTAATGCTTTCTGAAAAGGACCAGCCACAATGAAAAGTTTAAATATATTTAATAATAAATAATAAAAGTACATGAACATACTGAATATATATTCACAGTACACCACAAAGTACAAATCACAGGAAATATTGAAAAGAACATTGAAAGACCAACTCAGAAAAATAAAGGAAAACAATATCTAAACTTAGCTTCACTATATCCCTGACTGTATCTAACAGAATTTTACTGTTCCCTAGTTAAGTTACTTTCTTGTGCAAGGCAAAATGAAATATGTGAGCAGTCTTTCTAGCCAGGCTCCAAACAGAGTACTCTATATTCTGAGATTACTCCCTGTAAAATATACTATCCAAGAATAACCTCATCTGTTCACCTGACTCTAGGTTCCCACAATATCTCGTTTTGTAGTTTGAGACAGGAATTTAGCAGACTGCTACAATACACATGTAAATATTTATTGCAGTGCCTGGAGGCCTCCCCTCTTTTCACTGAGCTAATGAACAAAGGCTCTGGTCCTACTCGGCACTGTAGGGTGCTGTTCAGTGATTTAACAGCTCATTTACGTTTCCCTTATTTTTCTTAAAATACATCAGCTGGTTAACCATTGCTATGCCAGTGTCCTCTTTTGAAACATATACATTTAATTCAGTTACCACAATGCATGCACATTTCTCTTCATTTCAGCAGGGTATACTGTTGATACATTTTAACACAATTAACACAAGCAGAGCTCCCAGATACATTTTCAGCACAAGCATCTGTACAGATCAGATTGATATACTAATGACATATAATTGTTTATAAAACTCCAGCTAGCTGTGCTGACAAAAGTCTTACATCCACTGACGTACGTCTCTCTGGCATAGCTGGCAGTACCTCCTATTGTCACAATCAGCATTACATGTTTTAGTGTTCTTCTTTAGGTATTGCAAGATTTAACATTCTGGTGTTTGAGTTTGTCATAGTATACCTATTTATGCATGTGTATGTATTAGTGTGCTTGAGTGTGTGTGTGTGTGTGTGTGTGTGTGTGTGTGTGTGTGTGTGTGTGTGTGTGTGTGTGTGTGTGTGTGAGTGTGTATGTATACATGCAGAGAGTAGTATACCAAGAATGGCACACAAAATTCAACTACTGGAATTTCTTCGTTTTACTTCAAGGATGACTACCACTGTTGCAGCAGCGCTCCATGGACAAAGTGTTTACTATGCTAAAATATAATTGTGAATGCTTTGTTTTATCATAGCTGTACAACCTGCATAATTAAATCTGCAGAAAACATTAGTAAATATCAGCACTGCTTTTATTTTGATAGCATTACCTTTCTACAACAAGTCAAATTGTTTTATTTGTATAACATTTTCTGTTACTGATTTTCTGTGGTACACTGGATTTTCAGTTTAAGACATTTATTTATTTGCATTTGTTGACTGGGAGCATCTTAGTGACCCATTTTCAGTGGAGGCCCGAGGAGAAAAGCTTCACAAGAAGTTACATTAATAATAATAATGAAAGAGAGGTTACATAATAGACAAAACTCAGTCAGAAACATTAAAGTAACATTATAGTAAGCCATAGGCTTTCATGTGTAACATTCATTGCAAAAGAAAATGAATAATAAGAGAGGTTACATATTTTCAGAATTACTCAGTATAAAAAACATTATAGTAAGCTATAGGCTTTCATGTGTAACATGTAATAGGTTGTTTCTTTTTTAGCCTAACTTTTTCAGGTTGCATTACATAATATAATAACAATAGAGAATGGACAACCTTTAGATTGCACCCTGATTGGAGAACGAATGTTCTCCACCAGGGTGTTTACAGATAATTCCTGCTGAAAAATGAGTCTGCCACTTCACAGCAGCATATCAAGCTGCCGTGGAGCTCGGACTGAAAGTCCAAAGGCCACCATTATTTTATGCTCACTAAGCAGCACTTTTATAAAATAAAAAAAAGAAAAGAAAATAAAAGTAAATGAAAAAGGAAAAAAATGTAAAATAAAAAGTTGTGTGTGTATGTGTTTATGTCTGTGTCTGAGAGTGTTTGCATGTATGAGAGTTCGAAAGAGATCGCTCGAGCTATTATTTTAACACTCGGTAAGCAGTACTTTCATTGCTTAGCGAGTGTAAAAAACTAAATGAAACAGGAAAAAGTGTGCATGTGTGTTTATGCTTCTATTTACATGTGTGAGTGAATGTGTGTTTGTGTACGTGAAAGAGGAACTGTGAATGTGTTTGTGTGTGTATCTGTGCGTGTGTGTGTGTGTGTATGTGTGACAGAGAGAGACAGAGAAATTTTGAATAGTGAAAGGGATCGACTTGTGGCAAAAGCAACAAGTCTGCATACCTCACGACCTCCTATTCACAATATCTAGATAAAGCCTAAAATAAATGGTGAAAAAGGCTCAAAATAGGAACAGATTTTAAAAAATGCTGTTGTGAAATCATAAAGTTACTTGACTAATAAGATTTGTGTTAGCATACATTTTCTGAAGGGCAAGTATGAGTGAGTGAGTGAGTGAGTGAGTGAGTGAGTGAGTGAGTGAGTGAGTGAGTGAGTGAGTGAGTGAGTGAGTGACTGAGATCTCTGGTAGCGGCAATAAACAGATTTACGTACCTCTCAATTTCTTAGCTGTAAAAATCTGAATAAATCCTAAAATGAAGGGGGAACAAAGGCACAAATAGGAACAGATTTTAATTATTGCTGTTATAAATTACGAAGGTAATGAAATGACAGGATTTGTGTTAGCATGCATTTTTTAAAGGAAACAAAGTCTGAAACTCAAATGTATGTTATTATTTAATGAATTCAATACCCAATGACTGGCAACAAACCAAACATTTTAGAAGAAAGGAACCAAAAAAATAAACAACTAGATAGTTAAAAAAAAAAATATATATATATATATATATATATATATATATATATATATATATATATATGTAAAATGCTTCCTCCAATACCATTTACCCATCTTCTTGGGACTGGTGCTAACATTTTGCTTCTGGTGAGAGAAGAAGCAAAGGAGCACTGTATCCCTACAGAGTGAAGCTGTGCTGAGACCAGCATTAGTAGTAACCAGGCAGTAGCCATTCATGCGACTCCCCTCTTTTCATCATTCTTGACAAGCTAATTCTTTATTTTCAGTAAGTACTGCTTGATTTCTTCCTAACTTCAGAATATCTGCCTAAATACTTCATCCTTAAATTTTCAGGGTCTACGTATTAGTTTCCCCTCAAGTGTTTGGCAGTGCTCTGTGCAGACTCAAACACCTTGAGTGACATTTTTCCCTGTAAAAGGAATATATAAGGAAACAGCTTCAGTACTTAGTAAAAATGACCTTCCCTCCTGGCATATTTAAAGGTCAGTTCTTTGTGGTTTCTCCTATTAACCTAGTGAACTTGGGCATTCTGAGGCAGTATAGCAACTGCCTCATGTACACAGACAACCCTCTCCTCTTACCTCCCAACACTCAGACTTGTGAGAGATGCACTTATATATCCAAATTGGAAGCCATGCATTCTCAAGCCAAGACCGGAATTGCTGGTCAAGAGGAGAAGGTCAACACCTGCACCACACCACATGCAACACATAGCCCTCCAGAACACCCACCATCACAGCTCACACATAAAAACACAAACCACACACCCACATTTGCAGAGGCTCTCAATAGAAATCTACCTAAACAGCAGAGACCTCCAAGGCAGAAACATACTTGTCCAACACAGCACAGCACAAATCATAAGACACATAGCTCACCTACACAGTGTGCACCTCAACCTAAGCCCCTAAGTCAAAATAGCTTGCCAGGTACACTAATCATAGGTGACTTGACAGTGAGGCACATTGATGTCCCACTCACTAGGTTGAATAATGAGAAGGTAACAGTCAGCTGTCTATCAGTTGCCAGAATCCGACACATAACACACGCACTCAGGTCACACCACAACAAGTACAAGTATGACTCTGCCACTGTCCATGTGGGTATGAATGACCTGAGATCCACCTCCCTGGACTACATGAAAAGAGACACGGAGGAGCTCTCAGATTATGTGGCCCAGGCAGGTATGCAGGTATGACACTAGCCCTGAGCAGCATCTTACCATCACCCAGAATGATA
The DNA here is from genome assembly GCF_019279795.1 of Protopterus annectens. Classification (NCBI taxonomy): domain Eukaryota; kingdom Metazoa; phylum Chordata; order Ceratodontiformes; family Protopteridae; genus Protopterus; species Protopterus annectens. The sequence continues at coordinate 682,120,645 of NC_056751.1, read as the reverse complement.
CTGCAGTACAAGCAGAAAATAACAGACTTCAACAACTGGCTTAGTTTCTGATGTTATTCTAAGGGCATCCAGTATTTGTCTGCTTGGAATGACATGATTGACAGACCTCGATGCTTTGCCAGAGATGGCCTGCATCTGACACCTCTGGGTTTCTGGACAATAGCTAAGGCTCTTGCCACCTTTATAATGCCTTTTTTAGGCAATGTTCCAAAGATCAAATTACCACTGTAACAGCTATAAATAAATAAGTGCAAATTGAGGGTCCTGCTGCTCAATGCTAGAAGTCTAAATCTCAAGATGCACTTGCTCAAAGCACTCCTCAAAATGGAGAATATCAACATTTGTGCTGTAACGGAGACCTGGTTTAAAGCAGCAGAAAGCACCCCTGTGCTACCAGACTATAACATATTCCACACCTTTTGGCCCCAGAACATGGAACAAAGCTACAAAGGTGGTGGTGTCTCCACATTCATAAAGGATATGCATACCTCCAGACTAGTAGCCCAGCATAATGCATCTGAGATAATTCAGGTACAACTAACATTGGGTAAGATGGTGATTCAGGTCA